>NC_138751.1:40749256-40854256 GCF_965113315.1 Podarcis vaucheri | reverse complement strand
AACATTTGGTTGCAGGTCCCATTTGCCACATACCACAGATGAAGTCCCTACTTTGAAGCATTTACCATATAGAAATCCTCCTCCTCCTTTTGGACTGACAAGTGTAAAAGCATGAGACAAAAGGAGCTGGAAGGAAAGAGGAAACTTTGCACAATCTGGAAGAGAGTGAAAGAAGAAAAGAGTGGTAAAGGAACTAAACAAAACACACACACACACACACACACACACAATAGGTGGGGGGGGGGAGAAGAAAAAAATCCAAATCAAGAGGGAAAAGAGAGAGAGAAATTGGGTGGCCTGAGCGCAGGCCAATGGCCTGAGCGCAGGCCAATGGCCTGAGCGCAGGCCAATGGCCTGAGCGCAGGCCAATGGCCTGAGCGCAGGCCAATGGCCTGAGCGCAGGCCAATGGCCTGAGCGCAGGCCAATGGCCTGAGCGCAGGCCAATGGCCTGAGCGCAGGCCAATGGCCTGAGCGCAGGCCAATGGCCTGAGCGCAGGCCAATGGCCTGAGCGCAGGCCAATGGCCTGAGCGCAGGCCAATGGCCTGAGCGCAGGCCAATGGCCTGAGCGCAGGCCAATGGCCTGAGCGCAGGCCAGGCCTGCTGGTTTTATACCTGCTGCTGGGATTGACAAAGCTGCCTCTGATTGGTTGCAAAGGCTGCTGGGATTGACAAGGCTGCCTCTGGTTGGTTAACCAGGCATTCTTTGATTGACAAGGCATCTGTCCCTCCCCTTCACCTCATTGCTCACCAATTAACCCATTAACTAACGTCTAGCCGAACCAATCAACCCACTTGAAGGATTACTGTTCATCTTTTTTTCTTAGGGTGTCCCTTTGTTCATTGGAGAAATGTTGGGGGGTATGGAGTTCTCCGACTCCCGAGCCATCTGAAGGCAAGCCTGTACAGTGAAGGGTTTTGTTTAAAACGTCTAGTGTTTTATTATGTTTCTATACATGTTGGATGCCGCCCAGCGTGCCTGGGGCAACCCAGTCCGTTGCGTGGGGCATAAAGAATAAAATTATCATTATGGAATGGGGCGACCCGCTGTGTGTGTGTGTGTTTGTGATTAATGCACTTGGAGGGAAGAGCTGGCTGGAACTCTAAACAGAAGCAGCAGAACGCACTGCAACATTTGGTTGCAGGTCCCATTTGCCACATACCACAGATGAAGTCCCTACTTTGAAGCATTTACCATATAGAAATCCTCCTCCTCCTTTTGGACTGACAAGTGTAAAAGCATGAGACAAAAGGAGCTGGAAGGAAAGAGGAAACTTTGCACAATCTGGAAGAGAGTGAAAGAAGAAAAGAGTGGTAAAGGAACTAAACAAAACACACACACACACACACACACACACAATAGGTGGGGGGGGGAGAAGAAAAAAATCCAAATCAAGAGGGAAAAGAGAGAGAGAAATTGGGTGGCCTGAGCGCAGGCCAATGGCCTGCTGGTTTTATACCTGCTGCTGGGATTGACAAAGCTGCCTCTGATTGGTTGCAAAGGCTGCTGGGATTGACAAGGCTGCCTCTGGTTGGTTAACCAGGCATTCTTTGATTGACAAGGCATCTGTCCCTCCCCTTCACCTCATTGCTCACCAATTAACCCATTAACTAACGTCTAGCCGAACCAATCAACCCACTTGAAGGATTACTGTTCATCTTTTTTTCTTAGGGTGTCCCTTTGTTCATTGGAGAAATGTTGGGGGGTATGGAGTTCTCCGACTCCCGAGCCATCTGAAGGCAAGCCTGTACAGTGAAGGGTTTTGTTTAAAACGTCTAGTGTTTTATTATGTTTCTATACATGTTGGATGCCGCCCAGCGTGCCTGGGGCAACCCAGTCCGTTGCGTGGGGCATAAAGAATAAAATTATCATTATGGAATGGGGCGACCCGCTGTGTGTGTGTGTGTGTGTGTGTGTGTGTTTGTGATTAATGCACTTGGAGGGAAGAGCTGGCTGGAACTCTAAACAGAAGCAGCAGAACGCACTGCAACATTTGGTTGCAGGTCCCATTTGCCACATACCACAGATGAAGTCCCTACTTTGAAGCATTTACCATATAGAAATCCTCCTCCTCCTTTTGGACTGACAAGTGTAAAAGCATGAGACAAAAGGAGCTGGAAGGAAAGAGGAAACTTTGCACAATCTGGAAGAGAGTGAAAGAAGAAAAGAGTGGTAAAGGAACTAAACAAAACACACACACACACACACACACACACACACACAATAGGTGGGGGGGGGGAGAAGAAAAAAATCCAAATCAAGAGGGAAAAGAGAGAGAGAAATTGGGTGGCCTGAGCGCAGGCCAATGGCCTGAGCGCAGGCCAATGGCCTGAGCGCAGGCCAATGGCCTGAGCGCAGGCCAATGGCCTGAGCGCAGGCCAATGGCCTGAGCGCAGGCCAATGGCCTGAGCGCAGGCCAATGGCCTGAGCGCAGGCCAATGGCCTGAGCGCAGGCCAATGGCCTGAGCGCAGGCCAATGGCCTGAGCGCAGGCCAATGGCCTGAGCGCAGGCCAATGGCCTGAGCGCAGGCCAATGGCCTGAGCGCAGGCCAATGGCCTGAGCGCAGGCCAATGGCCTGAGCGCAGGCCAATGGCCTGAGCGCAGGCCAGGCCTGCTGGTTTTATACCTGCTGCTGGGATTGACAAAGCTGCCTCTGATTGGTTGCAAAGGCTGCTGGGATTGACAAGGCTGCCTCTGGTTGGTTAACCAGGCATTCTTTGATTGACAAGGCATCTGTCCCTCCCCTTCACCTCATTGCTCACCAATTAACCCATTAACTAACGTCTAGCCGAACCAATCAACCCACTTGAAGGATTACTGTTCATCTTTTTTTCTTAGGGTGTCCCTTTGTTCATTGGAGAAATGTTGGGGGGTATGGAGTTCTCCGACTCCCGAGCCATCTGAAGGCAAGCCTGTACAGTGAAGGGTTTTGTTTAAAACGTCTAGTGTTTTATTATGTTTCTATACATGTTGGATGCCGCCCAGCGTGCCTGGGGCAACCCAGTCCGTTGCGTGGGGCATAAAGAATAAAATTATCATTATGGAATGGGGCGACCCGCTGTGTGTGTGTGTGTTTGTGATTAATGCACTTGGAGGGAAGAGCTGGCTGGAACTCTAAACAGAAGCAGCAGAACGCACTGCAACATTTGGTTGCAGGTCCCATTTGCCACATACCACAGATGAAGTCCCTACTTTGAAGCATTTACCATATAGAAATCCTCCTCCTCCTTTTGGACTGACAAGTGTAAAAGGAAGGAAAGAGGAAACTTTGCACAATCTGGAAGAGAGTGAAAGAAGAAAAGAGTGGTAAAGGAACTAAACAAAAAAAACACACACACACACACACACACACACACACACACACAATAGGTGGGGGGGGGAGAAGAAAAAAATCCAAATCAAGAGGGAAAAGAGAGAGAGAAATTGGGTGGCCTGAGCGCAGGCCAATGGCCTGAGCGCAGGCCAATGGCCTGAGCGCAGGCCAATGGCCTGAGCGCAGGCCAATGGCCTGAGCGCAGGCCAATGGCCTGAGCGCAGGCCAATGGCCTGAGCGCAGGCCAATGGCCTGAGCGCAGGCCAATGGCCTGAGCGCAGGCCAATGGCCTGAGCGCAGGCCAATGGCCTGAGCGCAGGCCAATGGCCTGAGCGCAGGCCAATGGCCTGAGCGCAGGCCAATGGCCTGAGCGCAGGCCAATGGCCTGAGCGCAGGCCAATGGCCTGAGCGCAGGCCAATGGCCTGAGCGCAGGCCAATGGCCTGAGCGCAGGCCAATGGCCTGAGCGCAGGCCAATGGCCTGAGCGCAGGCCAGGCCTGCTGGTTTTATACCTGCTGCTGGGATTGACAAAGCTGCCTCTGATTGGTTGCAAAGGCTGCTGGGATTGACAAGGCTGCCTCTGGTTGGTTAACCAGGCATTCTTTGATTGACAAGGCATCTGTCCCTCCCCTTCACCTCATTGCTCACCAATTAACCCATTAACTAACGTCTAGCCGAACCAATCAACCCACTTGAAGGATTACTGTTCATCTTTTTTTCTTAGGGTGTCCCTTTGTTCATTGGAGAAATGTTGGGGGGTATGGAGTTCTCCGACTCCCGAGCCATCTGAAGGCAAGCCTGTACAGTGAAGGGTTTTGTTTAAAACGTCTAGTGTTTTATTATGTTTCTATACATGTTGGATGCCGCCCAGCGTGCCTGGGGCAACCCAGTCCGTTGCGTGGGGCATAAAGAATAAAATTATCATTATGGAATGGGGCGACCCGCTGTGTGTGTGTGTGTTTGTGATTAATGCACTTGGAGGGAAGAGCTGGCTGGAACTCTAAACAGAAGCAGCAGAACGCACTGCAACATTTGGTTGCAGGTCCCATTTGCCACATACCACAGATGAAGTCCCTACTTTGAAGCATTTACCATATAGAAATCCTCCTCCTCCTTTTGGACTGACAAGTGTAAAAGCATGAGACAAAAGGAGCTGGAAGGAAAGAGGAAACTTTGCACAATCTGGAAGAGAGTGAAAGAAGAAAAGAGTGGTAAAGGAACTAAACAAAACACACACACACACACACACACACACAATAGGTGGGGGGGGGAGAAGAAAAAAATCCAAATCAAGAGGGAAAAGAGAGAGAGAAATTGGGTGGCCTGAGCGCAGGCCAATGGCCTGCTGGTTTTATACCTGCTGCTGGGATTGACAAAGCTGCCTCTGATTGGTTGCAAAGGCTGCTGGGATTGACAAGGCTGCCTCTGGTTGGTTAACCAGGCATTCTTTGATTGACAAGGCATCTGTCCCTCCCCTTCACCTCATTGCTCACCAATTAACCCATTAACTAACGTCTAGCCGAACCAATCAACCCACTTGAAGGATTACTGTTCATCTTTTTTTCTTAGGGTGTCCCTTTGTTCATTGGAGAAATGTTGGGGGGTATGGAGTTCTCCGACTCCCGAGCCATCTGAAGGCAAGCCTGTACAGTGAAGGGTTTTGTTTAAAACGTCTAGTGTTTTATTATGTTTCTATACATGTTGGATGCCGCCCAGCGTGCCTGGGGCAACCCAGTCCGTTGCGTGGGGCATAAAGAATAAAATTATCATTATGGAATGGGGCGACCCGCTGTGTGTGTGTGTGTTTGTGATTAATGCACTTGGAGGGAAGAGCTGGCTGGAACTCTAAACAGAAGCAGCAGAACGCACTGCAACATTTGGTTGCAGGTCCCATTTGCCACATACCACAGATGAAGTCCCTACTTTGAAGCATTTACCATATAGAAATCCTCCTCCTCCTTTTGGACTGACAAGTGTAAAAGCATGAGACAAAAGGAGCTGGAAGGAAAGAGGAAACTTTGCACAATCTGGAAGAGAGTGAAAGAAGAAAAGAGTGGTAAAGGAACTAAACAAAACACACACACACACACACACACACACAATAGGTGGGGGGGGGAGAAGAAAAAAATCCAAATCAAGAGGGAAAAGAGAGAGAGAAATTGGGTGGCCTGAGCGCAGGCCAATGGCCTGAGCGCAGGCCAATGGCCTGAGCGCAGGCCAATGGCCTGAGCGCAGGCCAATGGCCTGAGCGCAGGCCAATGGCCTGAGCGCAGGCCAATGGCCTGAGCGCAGGCCAATGGCCTGAGCGCAGGCCAATGGCCTGAGCGCAGGCCAATGGCCTGAGCGCAGGCCAATGGCCTGAGCGCAGGCCAATGGCCTGAGCGCAGGCCAATGGCCTGAGCGCAGGCCAATGGCCTGAGCGCAGGCCAATGGCCTGAGCGCAGGCCAATGGCCTGAGCGCAGGCCAATGGCCTGAGCGCAGGCCAATGGCCTGAGCGCAGGCCAATGGCCTGAGCGCAGGCCAGGCCTGCTGGTTTTATACCTGCTGCTGGGATTGACAAAGCTGCCTCTGATTGGTTGCAAAGGCTGCTGGGATTGACAAGGCTGCCTCTGGTTGGTTAACCAGGCATTCTTTGATTGACAAGGCATCTGTCCCTCCCCCTCACCTCATTGCTCACCAATTAACCCATTAACTAACGTCTAGCCGAACCAATCAACCCACTTGAAGGATTACTGTTCATCTTTTTTTCTTAGGGTGTCCCTTTGTTCATTGGAGAAATGTTGGGGGGTATGGAGTTCTCCGACTCCCGAGCCATCTGAAGGCAAGCCTGTACAGTGAAGGGTTTTGTTTAAAACGTCTAGTGTTTTATTATGTTTCTATACATGTTGGATGCCGCCCAGCGTGCCTGGGGCAACCCAGTCCGTTGCGTGGGGCATAAAGAATAAAATTATCATTATGGAATGGGGCGACCCGCTGTGTGTGTGTGTGTTTGTGATTAATGCACTTGGAGGGAAGAGCTGGCTGGAACTCTAAACAGAAGCAGCAGAACGCACTGCAACATTTGGTTGCAGGTCCCATTTGCCACATACCACAGATGAAGTCCCTACTTTGAAGCATTTACCATATAGAAATCCTCCTCCTCCTTTTGGACTGACAAGTGTAAAAGCATGAGACAAAAGGAGCTGGAAGGAAAGAGGAAACTTTGCACAATCTGGAAGAGAGTGAAAGAAGAAAAGAGTGGTAAAGGAACTAAACAAAACACACACACACACACACACACACACAATAGGTGGGGGGGGGAGAAGAAAAAAATCCAAATCAAGAGGGAAAAGAGAGAGAGAAATTGGGTGGCCTGAGCGCAGGCCAATGGCCTGAGCGCAGGCCAATGGCCTGAGCGCAGGCCAATGGCCTGAGCGCAGGCCAATGGCCTGAGCGCAGGCCAATGGCCTGAGCGCAGGCCAATGGCCTGAGCGCAGGCCAATGGCCTGAGCGCAGGCCAATGGCCTGAGCGCAGGCCAATGGCCTGAGCGCAGGCCAATGGCCTGAGCGCAGGCCAATGGCCTGAGCGCAGGCCAATGGCCTGAGCGCAGGCCAGGCCTGCTGGTTTTATACCTGCTGCTGGGATTGACAAAGCTGCCTCTGATTGGTTGCAAAGGCTGCTGGGATTGACAAGGCTGCCTCTGGTTGGTTAACCAGGCATTCTTTGATTGACAAGGCATCTGTCCCTCCCCTTCACCTCATTGCTCACCAATTAACCCATTAACTAACGTCTAGCCGAACCAATCAACCCACTTGAAGGATTACTGTTCATCTTTTTTTCTTAGGGTGTCCCTTTGTTCATTGGAGAAATGTTGGGGGGTATGGAGTTCTCCGACTCCCGAGCCATCTGAAGGTAAGCCTGTACAGTGAAGGGTTTTGTTTAAAACGTCTAGTGTTTTATTATGTTTCTATACATGTTGGATGCCGCCCAGCGTGCCTGGGGCAACCCAGTCCGTTGCGTGGGGCATAAAGAATAAAATTATCATTATGGAATGGGGCGACCCGCTGTGTGTGTGTGTGTTTGTGATTAATGCACTTGGAGGGAAGAGCTGGCTGGAACTCTAAACAGAAGCAGCAGAACGCACTGCAACATTTGGTTGCAGGTCCCATTTGCCACATACCACAGATGAAGTCCCTACTTTGAAGCATTTACCATATAGAAATCCTCCTCCTCCTTTTGGACTGACAAGTGTAAAAGCATGAGACAAAAGGAGCTGGAAGGAAAGAGGAAACTTTGCACAATCTGGAAGAGAGTGAAAGAAGAAAAGAGTGGTAAAGGAACTAAACAAAACACACACACACACACACACACACACAATAGGTGGGGGGGGGGAGAAGAAAAAAATCCAAATCAAGAGGGAAAAGAGAGAGAGAAATTGGGTGGCCTGAGCGCAGGCCAATGGCCTGAGCGCAGGCCAATGGCCTGAGCGCAGGCCAATGGCCTGAGCGCAGGCCAATGGCCTGAGCGCAGGCCAATGGCCTGAGCGCAGGCCAATGGCCTGAGCGCAGGCCAATGGCCTGAGCGCAGGCCAATGGCCTGAGCGCAGGCCAATGGCCTGAGCGCAGGCCAATGGCCTGAGCGCAGGCCAATGGCCTGAGCGCAGGCCAATGGCCTGAGCGCAGGCCAATGGCCTGAGCGCAGGCCAGGCCTGCTGGTTTTATACCTGCTGCTGGGATTGACAAAGCTGCCTCTGATTGGTTGCAAAGGCTGCTGGGATTGACAAGGCTGCCTCTGGTTGGTTAACCAGGCATTCTTTGATTGACAAGGCATCTGTCCCTCCCCCTCACCTCATTGCTCACCAATTAACCCATTAACTAACGTCTAGCCGAACCAATCAACCCACTTGAAGGATTACTGTTCATCTTTTTTTCTTAGGGTGTCCCTTTGTTCATTGGAGAAATGTTGGGGGGTATGGAGTTCTCCGACTCCCGAGCCATCTGAAGGCAAGCCTGTACAGTGAAGGGTTTTGTTTAAAACGTCTAGTGTTTTATTATGTTTCTATACATGTTGGATGCCGCCCAGTGTGCCTGGGGCAACCCAGTCCGTTGCGTGGGGCATAAAGAATAAAATTATCATTATGGAATGGGGCGACCCGCTGTGTGTGTGTGTGTTTGTGATTAATGCACTTGGAGGGAAGAGCTGGCTGGAACTCTAAACAGAAGCAGCAGAACGCACTGCAACATTTGGTTGCAGGTCCCATTTGCCACATACCACAGATGAAGTCCCTACTTTGAAGCATTTACCATATAGAAATCCTCCTCCTCCTTTTGGACTGACAAGTGTAAAAGCATGAGACAAAAGGAGCTGGAAGGAAAGAGGAAACTTTGCACAATCTGGAAGAGAGTGAAAGAAGAAAAGAGTGGTAAAGGAACTAAACAAAACACACACACACACACACACACACACAATAGGTGGGGGGGGGAGAAGAAAAAAATCCAAATCAAGAGGGAAAAGAGAGAGAGAAATTGGGTGGCCTGAGCGCAGGCCAATGGCCTGAGCGCAGGCCAATGGCCTGCTGGTTTTATACCTGCTGCTGGGATTGACAAAGCTGCCTCTGATTGGTTGCAAAGGCTGCTGGGATTGACAAGGCTGCCTCTGGTTGGTTAACCAGGCATTCTTTGATTGACAAGGCATCTGTCCCTCCCCCTCACCTCATTGCTCACCAATTAACCCATTAACTAACGTCTAGCCGAACCAATCAACCCACTTGAAGGATTACTGTTCATCTTTTTTTCTTAGGGTGTCCCTTTGTTCATTGGAGAAATGTTGGGGGGTATGGAGTTCTCCGACTCCCGAGCCATCTGAAGGCAAGCCTGTACAGTGAAGGGTTTTGTTTAAAACGTCTAGTGTTTTATTATGTTTCTATACATGTTGGATGCCGCCCAGCGTGCCTGGGGCAACCCAGTCCGTTGCGTGGGGCATAAAGAATAAAATTATCATTATGGAATGGGGCGACCCGCTGTGTGTGTGTGTGTTTGTGATTAATGCACTTGGAGGGAAGAGCTGGCTGGAACTCTAAACAGAAGCAGCAGAACGCACTGCAACATTTGGTTGCAGGTCCCATTTGCCACATACCACAGATGAAGTCCCTACTTTGAAGCATTTACCATATAGAAATCCTCCTCCTCCTTTTGGACTGACAAGTGTAAAAGCATGAGACAAAAGGAGCTGGAAGGAAAGAGGAAACTTTGCACAATCTGGAAGAGAGTGAAAGAAGAAAAGAGTGGTAAAGGAACTAAACAAAACACACACACACACACACACACACACAATAGGTGGGGGGGGGAGAAGAAAAAAATCCAAATCAAGAGGGAAAAGAGAGAGAGAAATTGGGTGGCCTGAGCGCAGGCCAATGGCCTGAGCGCAGGCCAATGGCCTGCTGGTTTTATACCTGCTGCTGGGATTGACAAAGCTGCCTCTGATTGGTTGCAAAGGCTGCTGGGATTGACAAGGCTGCCTCTGGTTGGTTAACCAGGCATTCTTTGATTGACAAGGCATCTGTCCCTCCCCCTCACCTCATTGCTCACCAATTAACCCATTAACTAACGTCTAGCCGAACCAATCAACCCACTTGAAGGATTACTGTTCATCTTTTTTTCTTAGGGTGTCCCTTTGTTCATTGGAGAAATGTTGGGGGGTATGGAGTTCTCCGACTCCCGAGCCATCTGAAGGCAAGCCTGTACAGTGAAGGGTTTTGTTTAAAACGTCTAGTGTTTTATTATGTTTCTATACATGTTGGATGCCGCCCAGTGTGCCTGGGGCAACCCAGTCCGTTGCGTGGGGCATAAAGAATAAAATTATCATTATGGAATGGGGCGACCCGCTGTGTGTGTGTGTGTTTGTGATTAATGCACTTGGAGGGAAGAGCTGGCTGGAACTCTAAACAGAAGCAGCAGAACGCACTGCAACATTTGGTTGCAGGTCCCATTTGCCACATACCACAGATGAAGTCCCTACTTTGAAGCATTTACCATATAGAAATCCTCCTCCTCCTTTTGGACTGACAAGTGTAAAAGCATGAGACAAAAGGAGCTGGAAGGAAAGAGGAAACTTTGCACAATCTGGAAGAGAGTGAAAGAAGAAAAGAGTGGTAAAGGAACTAAACAAAACACACACACACACACACACACACACAATAGGTGGGGGGGGGAGAAGAAAAAAATCCAAATCAAGAGGGAAAAGAGAGAGAGAAATTGGGTGGCCTGAGCGCAGGCCAATGGCCTGAGCGCAGGCCAATGGCCTGCTGGTTTTATACCTGCTGCTGGGATTGACAAAGCTGCCTCTGATTGGTTGCAAAGGCTGCTGGGATTGACAAGGCTGCCTCTGGTTGGTTAACCAGGCATTCTTTGATTGACAAGGCATCTGTCCCTCCCCCTCACCTCATTGCTCACCAATTAACCCATTAACTAACGTCTAGCCGAACCAATCAACCCACTTGAAGGATTACTGTTCATCTTTTTTTCTTAGGGTGTCCCTTTGTTCATTGGAGAAATGTTGGGGGGTATGGAGTTCTCCGACTCCCGAGCCATCTGAAGGCAAGCCTGTACAGTGAAGGGTTTTGTTTAAAACGTCTAGTGTTTTATTATGTTTCTATACATGTTGGATGCCGCCCAGCGTGCCTGGGGCAACCCAGTCCGTTGCGTGGGGCATAAAGAATAAAATTATCATTATGGAATGGGGCGACCCGCTGTGTGTGTGTGTGTTTGTGATTAATGCACTTGGAGGGAAGAGCTGGCTGGAACTCTAAACAGAAGCAGCAGAACGCACTGCAACATTTGGTTGCAGGTCCCATTTGCCACATACCACAGATGAAGTCCCTACTTTGAAGCATTTACCATATAGAAATCCTCCTCCTCCTTTTGGACTGACAAGTGTAAAAGCATGAGACAAAAGGAGCTGGAAGGAAAGAGGAAACTTTGCACAATCTGGAAGAGAGTGAAAGAAGAAAAGAGTGGTAAAGGAACTAAACAAAACACACACACACACACACACACACACACAATAGGTGGGGGGGGGAGAAGAAAAAAATCCAAATCAAGAGGGAAAAGAGAGAGAGAAATTGGGTGGCCTGAGCGCAGGCCAATGGCCTGAGCGCAGGCCAATGGCCTGAGCGCAGGCCAATGGCCTGAGCGCAGGCCAATGGCCTGAGCGCAGGCCAATGGCCTGAGCGCAGGCCAATGGCCTGAGCGCAGGCCAATGGCCTGAGCGCAGGCCAATGGCCTGAGCGCAGGCCAATGGCCTGAGCGCAGGCCAATGGCCTGAGCGCAGGCCAATGGCCTGAGCGCAGGCCAATGGCCTGAGCGCAGGCCAATGGCCTGAGCGCAGGCCAATGGCCTGAGCGCAGGCCAATGGCCTGAGCGCAGGCCAATGGCCTGAGCGCAGGCCAGGCCTGCTGGTTTTATACCTGCTGCTGGGATTGACAAAGCTGCCTCTGATTGGTTGCAAAGGCTGCTGGGATTGACAAGGCTGCCTCTGGTTGGTTAACCAGGCATTCTTTGATTGACAAGGCATCTGTCCCTCCCCTTCACCTCATTGCTCACCAATTAACCCATTAACTAACGTCTAGCCGAACCAATCAACCCACTTGAAGGATTACTGTTCATCTTTTTTTCTTAGGGTGTCCCTTTGTTCATTGGAGAAATGTTGGGGGGTATGGAGTTCTCCGACTCCCGAGCCATCTGAAGGCAAGCCTGTACAGTGAAGGGTTTTGTTTAAAACGTCTAGTGTTTTATTATGTTTCTATACATGTTGGATGCCGCCCAGCGTGCCTGGGGCAACCCAGTCCGTTGCGTGGGGCATAAAGAATAAAATTATCATTATGGAATGGGGCGACCCGCTGTGTGTGTGTGTGTTTGTGATTAATGCACTTGGAGGGAAGAGCTGGCTGGAACTCTAAACAGAAGCAGCAGAACGCACTGCAACATTTGGTTGCAGGTCCCATTTGCCACATACCACAGATGAAGTCCCTACTTTGAAGCATTTACCATATAGAAATCCTCCTCCTCCTTTTGGACTGACAAGTGTAAAAGCATGAGACAAAAGGAGCTGGAAGGAAAGAGGAAACTTTGCACAATCTGGAAGAGAGTGAAAGAAGAAAAGAGTGGTAAAGGAACTAAACAAAACACACACACACACACACACACACACACAATAGGTGGGGGGGGGAGAAGAAAAAAATCCAAATCAAGAGGGAAAAGAGAGAGAGAAATTGGGTGGCCTGAGCGCAGGCCAATGGCCTGAGCGCAGGCCAATGGCCTGAGCGCAGGCCAATGGCCTGAGCGCAGGCCAATGGCCTGAGCGCAGGCCAATGGCCTGAGCGCAGGCCAATGGCCTGAGCGCAGGCCAATGGCCTGAGCGCAGGCCAATGGCCTGAGCGCAGGCCAATGGCCTGAGCGCAGGCCAATGGCCTGAGCGCAGGCCAATGGCCTGAGCGCAGGCCAATGGCCTGAGCGCAGGCCAATGGCCTGAGCGCAGGCCAATGGCCTGAGCGCAGGCCAATGGCCTGAGCGCAGGCCAATGGCCTGAGCGCAGGCCAATGGCCTGAGCGCAGGCCAATGGCCTGAGCGCAGGCCAATGGCCTGAGCGCAGGCCAGGCCTGCTGGTTTTATACCTGCTGCTGGGATTGACAAAGCTGCCTCTGATTGGTTGCAAAGGCTGCTGGGATTGACAAGGCTGCCTCTGGTTGGTTAACCAGGCATTCTTTGATTGACAAGGCATCTGTCCCTCCCCTTCACCTCATTGCTCACCAATTAACCCATTAACTAACGTCTAGCCGAACCAATCAACCCACTTGAAGGATTACTGTTCATCTTTTTTTCTTAGGGTGTCCCTTTGTTCATTGGAGAAATGTTGGGGGGTATGGAGTTCTCCGACTCCCGAGCCATCTGAAGGCAAGCCTGTACAGTGAAGGGTTTTGTTTAAAACGTCTAGTGTTTTATTATGTTTCTATACATGTTGGATGCCGCCCAGCGTGCCTGGGGCAACCCAGTCCGTTGCGTGGGGCATAAAGAATAAAATTATCATTATGGAATGGGGCGACCCGCTGTGTGTGTGTGTGTGTGTGTGTGTTTGTGATTAATGCACTTGGAGGGAAGAGCTGGCTGGAACTCTAAACAGAAGCAGCAGAACGCACTGCAACATTTGGTTGCAGGTCCCATTTGCCACATACCACAGATGAAGTCCCTACTTTGAAGCATTTACCATATAGAAATCCTCCTCCTCCTTTTGGACTGACAAGTGTAAAAGCATGAGACAAAAGGAGCTGGAAGGAAAGAGGAAACTTTGCACAATCTGGAAGAGAGTGAAAGAAGAAAAGAGTGGTAAAGGAACTAAACAAAAAACACACACACACACACACACACACACACACACAATAGGTGGGGGGGGGAGAAGAAAAAAATCCAAATCAAGAGGGAAAAGAGAGAGAGAAATTGGGTGGCCTGAGCGCAGGCCAATGGCCTGCTGGTTTTATACCTGCTGCTGGGATTGACAAAGCTGCCTCTGATTGGTTGCAAAGGCTGCTGGGATTGACAAGGCTGCCTCTGGTTGGTTAACCAGGCATTCTTTGATTGACAAGGCATCTGTCCCTCCCCTTCACCTCATTGCTCACCAATTAACCCATTAACTAACGTCTAGCCGAACCAATCAACCCACTTGAAGGATTACTGTTCATCTTTTTTTCTTAGGGTGTCCCTTTGTTCATTGGAGAAATGTTGGGGGGTATGGAGTTCTCCGACTCCCGAGCCATCTGAAGGCAAGCCTGTACAGTGAAGGGTTTTGTTTAAAACGTCTAGTGTTTTATTATGTTTCTATACATGTTGGATGCCGCCCAGCGTGCCTGGGGCAACCCAGTCCGTTGCGTGGGGCATAAAGAATAAAATTATCATTATGGAATGGGGCGACCCGCTGTGTGTGTGTGTGTTTGTGATTAATGCACTTGGAGGGAAGAGCTGGCTGGAACTCTAAACAGAAGCAGCAGAACGCACTGCAACATTTGGTTGCAGGTCCCATTTGCCACATACCACAGATGAAGTCCCTACTTTGAAGCATTTACCATATAGAAATCCTCCTCCTCCTTTTGGACTGACAAGTGTAAAAGCATGAGACAAAAGGAGCTGGAAGGAAAGAGGAAACTTTGCACAATCTGGAAGAGAGTGAAAGAAGAAAAGAGTGGTAAAGGAACTAAACAAAACACACACACACACACACACACACACACAATAGGTGGGGGGGGGAGAAGAAAAAAATCCAAATCAAGAGGGAAAAGAGAGAGAGAAATTGGGTGGCCTGAGCGCAGGCCAATGGCCTGAGCGCAGGCCAATGGCCTGAGCGCAGGCCAATGGCCTGAGCGCAGGCCAATGGCCTGAGCGCAGGCCAATGGCCTGAGCGCAGGCCAATGGCCTGAGCGCAGGCCAATGGCCTGAGCGCAGGCCAATGGCCTGAGCGCAGGCCAATGGCCTGAGCGCAGGCCAATGGCCTGAGCGCAGGCCAATGGCCTGAGCGCAGGCCAATGGCCTGAGCGCAGGCCAATGGCCTGAGCGCAGGCCAATGGCCTGAGCGCAGGCCAATGGCCTGAGCGCAGGCCAATGGCCTGAGCGCAGGCCAATGGCCTGAGCGCAGGCCAGGCCTGCTGGTTTTATACCTGCTGCTGGGATTGACAAAGCTGCCTCTGATTGGTTGCAAAGGCTGCTGGGATTGACAAGGCTGCCTCTGGTTGGTTAACCAGGCATTCTTTGATTGACAAGGCATCTGTCCCTCCCCTTCACCTCATTGCTCACCAATTAACCCATTAACTAACGTCTAGCCGAACCAATCAACCCACTTGAAGGATTACTGTTCATCTTTTTTTCTTAGGGTGTCCCTTTGTTCATTGGAGAAATGTTGGGGGGTATGGAGTTCTCCGACTCCCGAGCCATCTGAAGGCAAGCCTGTACAGTGAATGGTTTTGTTTAAAACGTCTAGTGTTTTATTATGTTTCTATACATGTTGGATGCCGCCCAGCGTGCCTGGGGCAACCCAGTCCGTTGCGTGGGGCATAAAGAATAAAATTATCATTATGGAATGGGGCGACCCGCTGTGTGTGTGTGTGTTTGTGATTAATGCACTTGGAGGGAAGAGCTGGCTGGAACTCTAAACAGAAGCAGCAGAACGCACTGCAACATTTGGTTGCAGGTCCCATTTGCCACATACCACAGATGAAGTCCCTACTTTGAAGCATTTACCATATAGAAATCCTCCTCCTCCTTTTGGACTGACAAGTGTAAAAGCATGAGACAAAAGGAGCTGGAAGGAAAGAGGAAACTTTGCACAATCTGGAAGAGAGTGAAAGAAGAAAAGAGTGGTAAAGGAACTAAACAAAACACACACACACACACACACACACACAATAGGTGGGGGGGGGAGAAGAAAAAAATCCAAATCAAGAGGGAAAAGAGAGAGAGAAATTGGGTGGCCTGAGCGCAGGCCAATGGCCTGAGCGCAGGCCAATGGCCTGAGCGCAGGCCAATGGCCTGAGCGCAGGCCAATGGCCTGAGCGCAGGCCAATGGCCTGAGCGCAGGCCAATGGCCTGAGCGCAGGCCAATGGCCTGAGCGCAGGCCAATGGCCTGAGCGCAGGCCAATGGCCTGAGCGCAGGCCAATGGCCTGAGCGCAGGCCAATGGCCTGAGCGCAGGCCAATGGCCTGAGCGCAGGCCAGGCCTGCTGGTTTTATACCTGCTGCTGGGATTGACAAAGCTGCCTCTGATTGGTTGCAAAGGCTGCTGGGATTGACAAGGCTGCCTCTGGTTGGTTAACCAGGCATTCTTTGATTGACAAGGCATCTGTCCCTCCCCTTCACCTCATTGCTCACCAATTAACCCATTAACTAACGTCTAGCCGAACCAATCAACCCACTTGAAGGATTACTGTTCATCTTTTTTTCTTAGGGTGTCCCTTTGTTCATTGGAGAAATGTTGGGGGGTATGGAGTTCTCCGACTCCCGAGCCATCTGAAGGCAAGCCTGTACAGTGAAGGGTTTTGTTTAAAACGTCTAGTGTTTTATTATGTTTCTATACATGTTGGATGCCGCCCAGCGTGCCTGGGGCAACCCAGTCCGTTGCGTGGGGCATAAAGAATAAAATTATCATTATGGAATGGGGCGACCCGCTGTGTGTGTGTGTGTTTGTGATTAATGCACTTGGAGGGAAGAGCTGGCTGGAACTCTAAACAGAAGCAGCAGAACGCACTGCAACATTTGGTTGCAGGTCCCATTTGCCACATACCACAGATGAAGTCCCTACTTTGAAGCATTTACCATATAGAAATCCTCCTCCTCCTTTTGGACTGACAAGTGTAAAAGCATGAGACAAAAGGAGCTGGAAGGAAAGAGGAAACTTTGCACAATCTGGAAGAGAGTGAAAGAAGAAAAGAGTGGTAAAGGAACTAAACAAAACACACACACACACACACACACACACAATAGGTGGGGGGGGGAGAAGAAAAAAATCCAAATCAAGAGGGAAAAGAGAGAGAGAAATTGGGTGGCCTGAGCGCAGGCCAATGGCCTGAGCGCAGGCCAATGGCCTGCTGGTTTTATACCTGCTGCTGGGATTGACAAAGCTGCCTCTGATTGGTTGCAAAGGCTGCTGGGATTGACAAGGCTGCCTCTGGTTGGTTAACCAGGCATTCTTTGATTGACAAGGCATCTGTCCCTCCCCTTCACCTCATTGCTCACCAATTAACCCATTAACTAACGTCTAGCCGAACCAATCAACCCACTTGAAGGATTACTGTTCATCTTTTTTTCTTAGGGTGTCCCTTTGTTCATTGGAGAAATGTTGGGGGGTATGGAGTTCTCCGACTCCCGAGCCATCTGAAGGCAAGCCTGTACAGTGAAGGGTTTTGTTTAAAACGTCTAGTGTTTTATTATGTTTCTATACATGTTGGATGCCGCCCAGCGTGCCTGGGGCAACCCAGTCCGTTGCGTGGGGCATAAAGAATAAAATTATCATTATGGAATGGGGCGACCCGCTGTGTGTGTGTGTGTTTGTGATTAATGCACTTGGAGGGAAGAGCTGGCTGGAACTCTAAACAGAAGCAGCAGAACGCACTGCAACATTTGGTTGCAGGTCCCATTTGCCACATACCACAGATGAAGTCCCTACTTTGAAGCATTTACCATATAGAAATCCTCCTCCTCCTTTTGGACTGACAAGTGTAAAAGCATGAGACAAAAGGAGCTGGAAGGAAAGAGGAAACTTTGCACAATCTGGAAGAGAGTGAAAGAAGAAAAGAGTGGTAAAGGAACTAAACAAAACACACACACACACACACACACACACAATAGGTGGGGGGGGGGGAGAAGAAAAAAATCCAAATCAAGAGGGAAAAGAGAGAGAGAAATTGGGTGGCCTGAGCGCAGGCCAATGGCCTGAGCGCAGGCCAATGGCCTGCTGGTTTTATACCTGCTGCTGGGATTGACAAAGCTGCCTCTGATTGGTTGCAAAGGCTGCTGGGATTGACAAGGCTGCCTCTGGTTGGTTAACCAGGCATTCTTTGATTGACAAGGCATCTGTCCCTCCCCTTCACCTCATTGCTCACCAATTAACCCATTAACTAACGTCTAGCCGAACCAATCAACCCACTTGAAGGATTACTGTTCATCTTTTTTTCTTAGGGTGTCCCTTTGTTCATTGGAGAAATGTTGGGGGGTATGGAGTTCTCCGACTCCCGAGCCATCTGAAGGCAAGCCTGTACAGTGAAGGGTTTTGTTTAAAACGTCTAGTGTTTTATTATGTTTCTATACATGTTGGATGCCGCCCAGCGTGCCTGGGGCAACCCAGTCCGTTGCGTGGGGCATAAAGAATAAAATTATCATTATGGAATGGGGCGACCCGCTGTGTGTGTGTGTGTTTGTGATTAATGCACTTGGAGGGAAGAGCTGGCTGGAACTCTAAACAGAAGCAGCAGAACGCACTGCAACATTTGGTTGCAGGTCCCATTTGCCACATACCACAGATGAAGTCCCTACTTTGAAGCATTTACCATATAGAAATCCTCCTCCTCCTTTTGGACTGACAAGTGTAAAAGCATGAGACAAAAGGAGCTGGAAGGAAAGAGGAAACTTTGCACAATCTGGAAGAGAGTGAAAGAAGAAAAGAGTGGTAAAGGAACTAAACAAAACACACACACACACACACACACACACAATAGGTGGGGGGGGGGAGAAGAAAAAAATCCAAATCAAGAGGGAAAAGAGAGAGAGAAATTGGGTGGCCTGAGCGCAGGCCAATGGCCTGAGCGCAGGCCAATGGCCTGAGCGCAGGCCAATGGCCTGAGCGCAGGCCAATGGCCTGAGCGCAGGCCAATGGCCTGAGCGCAGGCCAATGGCCTGAGCGCAGGCCAATGGCCTGAGCGCAGGCCAATGGCCTGAGCGCAGGCCAATGGCCTGAGCGCAGGCCAATGGCCTGAGCGCAGGCCAATGGCCTGAGCGCAGGCCAATGGCCTGAGCGCAGGCCAATGGCCTGAGCGCAGGCCAATGGCCTGAGCGCAGGCCAGGCCTGCTGGTTTTATACCTGCTGCTGGGATTGACAAAGCTGCCTCTGATTGGTTGCAAAGGCTGCTGGGATTGACAAGGCTGCCTCTGGTTGGTTAACCAGGCATTCTTTGATTGACAAGGCATCTGTCCCTCCCCCTCACCTCATTGCTCACCAATTAACCCATTAACTAACGTCTAGCCGAACCAATCAACCCACTTGAAGGATTACTGTTCATCTTTTTTTCTTAGGGTGTCCCTTTGTTCATTGGAGAAATGTTGGGGGGTATGGAGTTCTCCGACTCCCGAGCCATCTGAAGGCAAGCCTGTACAGTGAAGGGTTTTGTTTAAAACGTCTAGTGTTTTATTATGTTTCTATACATGTTGGATGCCGCCCAGCGTGCCTGGGGCAACCCAGTCCGTTGCGTGGGGCATAAAGAATAAAATTATCATTATGGAATGGGGCGACCCGCTGTGTGTGTGTGTGTTTGTGATTAATGCACTTGGAGGGAAGAGCTGGCTGGAACTCTAAACAGAAGCAGCAGAACGCACTGCAACATTTGGTTGCAGGTCCCATTTGCCACATACCACAGATGAAGTCCCTACTTTGAAGCATTTACCATATAGAAATCCTCCTCCTCCTTTTGGACTGACAAGTGTAAAAGCATGAGACAAAAGGAGCTGGAAGGAAAGAGGAAACTTTGCACAATCTGGAAGAGAGTGAAAGAAGAAAAGAGTGGTAAAGGAACTAAACAAAACACACACACACACACACACACACACAATAGGTGGGGGGGGGAGAAGAAAAAAATCCAAATCAAGAGGGAAAAGAGAGAGAGAAATTGGGTGGCCTGAGCGCAGGCCAATGGCCTGAGCGCAGGCCAATGGCCTGAGCGCAGGCCAATGGCCTGAGCGCAGGCCAATGGCCTGAGCGCAGGCCAATGGCCTGAGCGCAGGCCAATGGCCTGAGCGCAGGCCAATGGCCTGAGCGCAGGCCAATGGCCTGAGCGCAGGCCAATGGCCTGAGCGCAGGCCAATGGCCTGAGCGCAGGCCAATGGCCTGAGCGCAGGCCAATGGCCTGAGCGCAGGCCAATGGCCTGAGCGCAGGCCAATGGCCTGAGCGCAGGCCAATGGCCTGAGCGCAGGCCAATGGCCTGAGCGCAGGCCAGGCCTGCTGGTTTTATACCTGCTGCTGGGATTGACAAAGCTGCCTCTGATTGGTTGCAAAGGCTGCTGGGATTGACAAGGCTGCCTCTGGTTGGTTAACCAGGCATTCTTTGATTGACAAGGCATCTGTCCCTCCCCTTCACCTCATTGCTCACCAATTAACCCATTAACTAACGTCTAGCCGAACCAATCAACCCACTTGAAGGATTACTGTTCATCTTTTTTTCTTAGGGTGTCCCTTTGTTCATTGGAGAAATGTTGGGGGGTATGGAGTTCTCCGACTCCCGAGCCATCTGAAGGCAAGCCTGTACAGTGAAGGGTTTTGTTTAAAACGTCTAGTGTTTTATTATGTTTCTATACATGTTGGATGCCGCCCAGCGTGCCTGGGGCAACCCAGTCCGTTGCGTGGGGCATAAAGAATAAAATTATCATTATGGAATGGGGCGACCCGCTGTGTGTGTGTGTGTTTGTGATTAATGCACTTGGAGGGAAGAGCTGGCTGGAACTCTAAACAGAAGCAGCAGAACGCACTGCAACATTTGGTTGCAGGTCCCATTTGCCACATACCACAGATGAAGTCCCTACTTTGAAGCATTTACCATATAGAAATCCTCCTCCTCCTTTTGGACTGACAAGTGTAAAAGCATGAGACAAAAGGAGCTGGAAGGAAAGAGGAAACTTTGCACAATCTGGAAGAGAGTGAAAGAAGAAAAGAGTGGTAAAGGAACTAAACAAAACACACACACACACACACACACACACAATAGGTGGGGGGGGGGAGAAGAAAAAAATCCAAATCAAGAGGGAAAAGAGAGAGAGAAATTGGGTGGCCTGAGCGCAGGCCAATGGCCTGAGCGCAGGCCAATGGCCTGAGCGCAGGCCAATGGCCTGAGCGCAGGCCAATGGCCTGAGCGCAGGCCAATGGCCTGAGCGCAGGCCAATGGCCTGAGCGCAGGCCAATGGCCTGAGCGCAGGCCAATGGCCTGAGCGCAGGCCAATGGCCTGAGCGCAGGCCAATGGCCTGAGCGCAGGCCAATGGCCTGAGCGCAGGCCAATGGCCTGAGCGCAGGCCAGGCCTGCTGGTTTTATACCTGCTGCTGGGATTGACAAAGCTGCCTCTGATTGGTTGCAAAGGCTGCTGGGATTGACAAGGCTGCCTCTGGTTGGTTAACCAGGCATTCTTTGATTGACAAGGCATCTGTCCCTCCCCCTCACCTCATTGCTCACCAATTAACCCATTAACTAACGTCTAGCCGAACCAATCAACCCACTTGAAGGATTACTGTTCATCTTTTTTTCTTAGGGTGTCCCTTTGTTCATTGGAGAAATGTTGGGGGGTATGGAGTTCTCCGACTCCCGAGCCATCTGAAGGCAAGCCTGTACAGTGAAGGGTTTTGTTTAAAACGTCTAGTGTTTTATTATGTTTCTATACATGTTGGATGCCGCCCAGCGTGCCTGGGGCAACCCAGTCCGTTGCGTGGGGCATAAAGAATAAAATTATCATTATGGAATGGGGCGACCCGCTGTGTGTGTGTGTGTTTGTGATTAATGCACTTGGAGGGAAGAGCTGGCTGGAACTCTAAACAGAAGCAGCAGAACGCACTGCAACATTTGGTTGCAGGTCCCATTTGCCACATACCACAGATGAAGTCCCTACTTTGAAGCATTTACCATATAGAAATCCTCCTCCTCCTTTTGGACTGACAAGTGTAAAAGCATGAGACAAAAGGAGCTGGAAGGAAAGAGGAAACTTTGCACAATCTGGAATAGAGTGAAAGAAGAAAAGAGTGGTAAAGGAACTAAACAAAACACACACACACACACACACACACACAATAGGTGGGGGGGGGGAGAAGAAAAAAATCCAAATCAAGAGGGAAAAGAGAGAGAGAAATTGGGTGGCCTGAGCGCAGGCCAATGGCCTGAGCGCAGGCCAATGGCCTGCTGGTTTTATACCTGCTGCTGGGATTGACAAAGCTGCCTCTGATTGGTTGCAAAGGCTGCTGGGATTGACAAGGCTGCCTCTGGTTGGTTAACCAGGCATTCTTTGATTGACAAGGCATCTGTCCCTCCCCCTCACCTCATTGCTCACCAATTAACCCATTAACTAACGTCTAGCCGAACCAATCAACCCACTTGAAGGATTACTGTTCATCTTTTTTTCTTAGGGTGTCCCTTTGTTCATTGGAGAAATGTTGGGGGGTATGGAGTTCTCCGACTCCCGAGCCATCTGAAGGCAAGCCTGTACAGTGAAGGGTTTTGTTTAAAACGTCTAGTGTTTTATTATGTTTCTATACATGTTGGATGCCGCCCAGCGTGCCTGGGGCAACCCAGTCCGTTGCGTGGGGCATAAAGAATAAAATTATCATTATGGAATGGGGCGACCCGCTGTGTGTGTGTGTGTTTGTGATTAATGCACTTGGAGGGAAGAGCTGGCTGGAACTCTAAACAGAAGCAGCAGAACGCACTGCAACATTTGGTTGCAGGTCCCATTTGCCACATACCACAGATGAAGTCCCTACTTTGAAGCATTTACCATATAGAAATCCTCCTCCTCCTTTTGGACTGACAAGTGTAAAAGCATGAGACAAAAGGAGCTGGAAGGAAAGAGGAAACTTTGCACAATCTGGAATAGAGTGAAAGAAGAAAAGAGTGGTAAAGGAACTAAACAAAACACACACACACACACACACACACACACAATAGGTGGGGGGGGGAGAAGAAAAAAATCCAAATCAAGAGGGAAAAGAGAGAGAGAAATTGGGTGGCCTGAGCGCAGGCCAATGGCCTGAGCGCAGGCCAATGGCCTGCTGGTTTTATACCTGCTGCTGGGATTGACAAAGCTGCCTCTGATTGGTTGCAAAGGCTGCTGGGATTGACAAGGCTGCCTCTGGTTGGTTAACCAGGCATTCTTTGATTGACAAGGCATCTGTCCCTCCCCCTCACCTCATTGCTCACCAATTAACCCATTAACTAACGTCTAGCCGAACCAATCAACCCACTTGAAGGATTACTGTTCATCTTTTTTTCTTAGGGTGTCCCTTTGTTCATTGGAGAAATGTTGGGGGGTATGGAGTTCTCCGACTCCCGAGCCATCTGAAGGCAAGCCTGTACAGTGAAGGGTTTTGTTTAAAACGTCTAGTGTTTTATTATGTTTCTATACATGTTGGATGCCGCCCAGTGTGCCTGGGGCAACCCAGTCCGTTGCGTGGGGCATAAAGAATAAAATTATCATTATGGAATGGGGCGACCCGCTGTGTGTGTGTGTGTTTGTGATTAATGCACTTGGAGGGAAGAGCTGGCTGGAACTCTAAACAGAAGCAGCAGAACGCACTGCAACATTTGGTTGCAGGTCCCATTTGCCACATACCACAGATGAAGTCCCTACTTTGAAGCATTTACCATATAGAAATCCTCCTCCTCCTTTTGGACTGACAAGTGTAAAAGCATGAGACAAAAGGAGCTGGAAGGAAAGAGGAAACTTTGCACAATCTGGAAGAGAGTGAAAGAAGAAAAGAGTGGTAAAGGAACTAAACAAAACACACACACACACACACACACACACAATAGGTGGGGGGGGGGAGAAGAAAAAAATCCAAATCAAGAGGGAAAAGAGAGAGAGAAATTGGGTGGCCTGAGCGCAGGCCAATGGCCTGAGCGCAGGCCAATGGCCTGCTGGTTTTATACCTGCTGCTGGGATTGACAAAGCTGCCTCTGATTGGTTGCAAAGGCTGCTGGGATTGACAAGGCTGCCTCTGGTTGGTTAACCAGGCATTCTTTGATTGACAAGGCATCTGTCCCTCCCCTTCACCTCATTGCTCACCAATTAACCCATTAACTAACGTCTAGCCGAACCAATCAACCCACTTGAAGGATTACTGTTCATCTTTTTTTCTTAGGGTGTCCCTTTGTTCATTGGAGAAATGTTGGGGGGTATGGAGTTCTCCGACTCCCGAGCCATCTGAAGGCAAGCCTGTACAGTGAAGGGTTTTGTTTAAAACGTCTAGTGTTTTATTATGTTTCTATACATGTTGGATGCCGCCCAGCGTGCCTGGGGCAACCCAGTCCGTTGCGTGGGGCATAAAGAATAAAATTATCATTATGGAATGGGGCGACCCGCTGTGTGTGTGTGTGTTTGTGATTAATGCACTTGGAGGGAAGAGCTGGCTGGAACTCTAAACAGAAGCAGCAGAACGCACTGCAACATTTGGTTGCAGGTCCCATTTGCCACATACCACAGATGAAGTCCCTACTTTGAAGCATTTACCATATAGAAATCCTCCTCCTCCTTTTGGACTGACAAGTGTAAAAGCATGAGACAAAAGGAGCTGGAAGGAAAGAGGAAACTTTGCACAATCTGGAAGAGAGTGAAAGAAGAAAAGAGTGGTAAAGGAACTAAACAAAACACACACACACACACACACACAATAGGTGGGGGGGGGGAGAAGAAAAAAATCCAAATCAAGAGGGAAAAGAGAGAGAGAAATTGGGTGGCCTGAGCGCAGGCCAATGGCCTGAGCGCAGGCCAATGGCCTGCTGGTTTTATACCTGCTGCTGGGATTGACAAAGCTGCCTCTGATTGGTTGCAAAGGCTGCTGGGATTGACAAGGCTGCCTCTGGTTGGTTAACCAGGCATTCTTTGATTGACAAGGCATCTGTCCCTCCCCCTCACCTCATTGCTCACCAATTAACCCATTAACTAACGTCTAGCCGAACCAATCAACCCACTTGAAGGATTACTGTTCATCTTTTTTTCTTAGGGTGTCCCTTTGTTCATTGGAGAAATGTTGGGGGGTATGGAGTTCTCCGACTCCCGAGCCATCTGAAGGCAAGCCTGTACAGTGAAGGGTTTTGTTTAAAACGTCTAGTGTTTTATTATGTTTCTATACATGTTGGATGCCGCCCAGCGTGCCTGGGGCAACCCAGTCCGTTGCGTGGGGCATAAAGAATAAAATTATCATTATGGAATGGGGCGACCCGCTGTGTGTGTGTGTGTTTGTGATTAATGCACTTGGAGGGAAGAGCTGGCTGGAACTCTAAACAGAAGCAGCAGAACGCACTGCAACATTTGGTTGCAGGTCCCATTTGCCACATACCACAGATGAAGTCCCTACTTTGAAGCATTTACCATATAGAAATCCTCCTCCTCCTTTTGGACTGACAAGTGTAAAAGCATGAGACAAAAGGAGCTGGAAGGAAAGAGGAAACTTTGCACAATCTGGAAGAGAGTGAAAGAAGAAAAGAGTGGTAAAGGAACTAAACAAAACACACACACACACACACACACACACAATAGGTGGGGGGGGGAGAAGAAAAAAATCCAAATCAAGAGGGAAAAGAGAGAGAGAAATTGGGTGGCCTGAGCGCAGGCCAATGGCCTGAGCGCAGGCCAATGGCCTGAGCGCAGGCCAATGGCCTGAGCGCAGGCCAATGGCCTGAGCGCAGGCCAATGGCCTGAGCGCAGGCCAATGGCCTGAGCGCAGGCCAATGGCCTGAGCGCAGGCCAATGGCCTGAGCGCAGGCCAATGGCCTGAGCGCAGGCCAATGGCCTGAGCGCAGGCCAATGGCCTGAGCGCAGGCCAATGGCCTGAGCGCAGGCCAATGGCCTGAGCGCAGGCCAATGGCCTGAGCGCAGGCCAATGGCCTGAGCGCAGGCCAATGGCCTGAGCGCAGGCCAGGCCTGCTGGTTTTATACCTGCTGCTGGGATTGACAAAGCTGCCTCTGATTGGTTGCAAAGGCTGCTGGGATTGACAAGGCTGCCTCTGGTTGGTTAACCAGGCATTCTTTGATTGACAAGGCATCTGTCCCTCCCCCTCACCTCATTGCTCACCAATTAACCCATTAACTAACGTCTAGCCGAACCAATCAACCCACTTGAAGGATTACTGTTCATCTTTTTTTCTTAGGGTGTCCCTTTGTTCATTGGAGAAATGTTGGGGGGTATGGAGTTCTCCGACTCCCGAGCCATCTGAAGGCAAGCCTGTACAGTGAAGGGTTTTGTTTAAAACGTCTAGTGTTTTATTATGTTTCTATACATGTTGGATGCCGCCCAGTGTGCCTGGGGCAACCCAGTCCGTTGCGTGGGGCATAAAGAATAAAATTATCATTATGGAATGGGGCGACCCGCTGTGTGTGTGTGTGTTTGTGATTAATGCACTTGGAGGGAAGAGCTGGCTGGAACTCTAAACAGAAGCAGCAGAACGCACTGCAACATTTGGTTGCAGGTCCCATTTGCCACATACCACAGATGAAGTCCCTACTTTGAAGCATTTACCATATAGAAATCCTCCTCCTCCTTTTGGACTGACAAGTGTAAAAGCATGAGACAAAAGGAGCTGGAAGGAAAGAGGAAACTTTGCACAATCTGGAAGAGAGTGAAAGAAGAAAAGAGTGGTAAAGGAACTAAACAAAACACACACACACACACACACACACACACACACACACAATAGGTGGGGGGGGGAGAAGAAAAAAATCCAAATCAAGAGGGAAAAGAGAGAGAGAAATTGGGTGGCCTGAGCGCAGGCCGATGGCCTGAGCGCAGGCCGATGGCCTGAGCGCAGGCCGATGGCCTGAGCGCAGGCCGATGGCCTGAGCGCAGGCCAGGCCTGCTGGTTTTATACCTGCTGCTGGGATTGACAAAGCTGCCTCTGATTGGTTGCAAAGGCTGCTGGGATTGACAAGGCTGCCTCTGGTTGGTTAACCAGGCATTCTTTGATTGACAAGGCATCTGTCCCTCCCCTTCACCTCATTGCTCACCAATTAACCCATTAACTAACGTCTAGCCGAACCAATCAACCCACTTGAAGGATTACTGTTCATCTTTTTTTCTTAGGGTGTCCCTTTGTTCATTGGAGAAATGTTGGGGGGTATGGAGTTCTCCGACTCCCGAGCCATCTGAAGGCAAGCCTGTACAGTGAAGGGTTTTGTTTAAAACGTCTAGTGTTTTATTATGTTTCTATACATGTTGGATGCCGCCCAGCGTGCCTGGGGCAACCCAGTCCGTTGCGTGGGGCATAAAGAATAAAATTATCATTATGGAATGGGGCGACCCGCTGTGTGTGTGTGTGTTTGTGATTAATGCACTTGGAGGGAAGAGCTGGCTGGAACTCTAAACAGAAGCAGCAGAACGCACTGCAACATTTGGTTGCAGGTCCCATTTGCCACATACCACAGATGAAGTCCCTACTTTGAAGCATTTACCATATAGAAATCCTCCTCCTCCTTTTGGACTGACAAGTGTAAAAGCATGAGACAAAAGGAGCTGGAAGGAAAGAGGAAACTTTGCACAATCTGGAAGAGAGTGAAAGAAGAAAAGAGTGGTAAAGGAACTAAACAAAACACACACACACACACACACACACACAATAGGTGGGGGGGGGAGAAGAAAAAAATCCAAATCAAGAGGGAAAAGAGAGAGAGAAATTGGGTGGCCTGAGCGCAGGCCAATGGCCTGAGCGCAGGCCAATGGCCTGCTGGTTTTATACCTGCTGCTGGGATTGACAAAGCTGCCTCTGATTGGTTGCAAAGGCTGCTGGGATTGACAAGGCTGCCTCTGGTTGGTTAACCAGGCATTCTTTGATTGACAAGGCATCTGTCCCTCCCCTTCACCTCATTGCTCACCAATTAACCCATTAACTAACGTCTAGCCGAACCAATCAACCCACTTGAAGGATTACTGTTCATCTTTTTTTCTTAGGGTGTCCCTTTGTTCATTGGAGAAATGTTGGGGGGTATGGAGTTCTCCGACTCCCGAGCCATCTGAAGGCAAGCCTGTACAGTGAAGGGTTTTGTTTAAAACGTCTAGTGTTTTATTATGTTTCTATACATGTTGGATGCCGCCCAGCGTGCCTGGGGCAACCCAGTCCGTTGCGTGGGGCATAAAGAATAAAATTATCATTATGGAATGGGGCGACCCGCTGTGTGTGTGTGTGTTTGTGATTAATGCACTTGGAGGGAAGAGCTGGCTGGAACTCTAAACAGAAGCAGCAGAACGCACTGCAACATTTGGTTGCAGGTCCCATTTGCCACATACCACAGATGAAGTCCCTACTTTGAAGCATTTACCATATAGAAATCCTCCTCCTCCTTTTGGACTGACAAGTGTAAAAGCATGAGACAAAAGGAGCTGGAAGGAAAGAGGAAACTTTGCACAATCTGGAAGAGAGTGAAAGAAGAAAAGAGTGGTAAAGGAACTAAACAAAACACACACACACACACACACACACACAATAGGTGGGGGGGGGGGAGAAGAAAAAAATCCAAATCAAGAGGGAAAAGAGAGAGAGAAATTGGGTGGCCTGAGCGCAGGCCAATGGCCTGAGCGCAGGCCAATGGCCTGAGCGCAGGCCAATGGCCTGAGCGCAGGCCAATGGCCTGAGCGCAGGCCAATGGCCTGAGCGCAGGCCAATGGCCTGAGCGCAGGCCAATGGCCTGAGCGCAGGCCAATGGCCTGAGCGCAGGCCAATGGCCTGAGCGCAGGCCAATGGCCTGAGCGCAGGCCAATGGCCTGAGCGCAGGCCAATGGCCTGAGCGCAGGCCAATGGCCTGAGCGCAGGCCAATGGCCTGAGCGCAGGCCAATGGCCTGAGCGCAGGCCAATGGCCTGAGCGCAGGCCAATGGCCTGAGCGCAGGCCAATGGCCTGAGCGCAGGCCAGGCCTGCTGGTTTTATACCTGCTGCTGGGATTGACAAAGCTGCCTCTGATTGGTTGCAAAGGCTGCTGGGATTGACAAGGCTGCCTCTGGTTGGTTAACCAGGCATTCTTTGATTGACAAGGCATCTGTCCCTCCCCCTCACCTCATTGCTCACCAATTAACCCATTAACTAACGTCTAGCCGAACCAATCAACCCACTTGAAGGATTACTGTTCATCTTTTTTTCTTAGGGTGTCCCTTTGTTCATTGGAGAAATGTTGGGGGGTATGGAGTTCTCCGACTCCCGAGCCATCTGAAGGCAAGCCTGTACAGTGAAGGGTTTTGTTTAAAACGTCTAGTGTTTTATTATGTTTCTATACATGTTGGATGCCGCCCAGCGTGCCTGGGGCAACCCAGTCCGTTGCGTGGGGCATAAAGAATAAAATTATCATTATGGAATGGGGCGACCCGCTGTGTGTGTGTGTGTTTGTGATTAATGCACTTGGAGGGAAGAGCTGGCTGGAACTCTAAACAGAAGCAGCAGAACGCACTGCAACATTTGGTTGCAGGTCCCATTTGCCACATACCACAGATGAAGTCCCTACTTTGAAGCATTTACCATATAGAAATCCTCCTCCTCCTTTTGGACTGACAAGTGTAAAAGCATGAGACAAAAGGAGCTGGAAGGAAAGAGGAAACTTTGCACAATCTGGAAGAGAGTGAAAGAAGAAAAGAGTGGTAAAGGAACTAAACAAAACACACACACACACACACACACACACAATAGGTGGGGGGGGGAGAAGAAAAAAATCCAAATCAAGAGGGAAAAGAGAGAGAGAAATTGGGTGGCCTGAGCGCAGGCCAATGGCCTGAGCGCAGGCCAATGGCCTGAGCGCAGGCCAATGGCCTGAGCGCAGGCCAATGGCCTGAGCGCAGGCCAATGGCCTGAGCGCAGGCCAATGGCCTGAGCGCAGGCCAATGGCCTGAGCGCAGGCCAATGGCCTGAGCGCAGGCCAATGGCCTGAGCGCAGGCCAATGGCCTGAGCGCAGGCCAATGGCCTGAGCGCAGGCCAATGGCCTGAGCGCAGGCCAATGGCCTGAGCGCAGGCCAATGGCCTGAGCGCAGGCCAATGGCCTGAGCGCAGGCCAATGGCCTGAGCGCAGGCCAATGGCCTGAGCGCAGGCCAATGGCCTGAGCGCAGGCCAGGCCTGCTGGTTTTATACCTGCTGCTGGGATTGACAAAGCTGCCTCTGATTGGTTGCAAAGGCTGCTGGGATTGACAAGGCTGCCTCTGGTTGGTTAACCAGGCATTCTTTGATTGACAAGGCATCTGTCCCTCCCCCTCACCTCATTGCTCACCAATTAACCCATTAACTAACGTCTAGCCGAACCAATCAACCCACTTGAAGGATTACTGTTCATCTTTTTTTCTTAGGGTGTCCCTTTGTTCATTGGAGAAATGTTGGGGGGTATGGAGTTCTCCGACTCCCGAGCCATCTGAAGGCAAGCCTGTACAGTGAAGGGTTTTGTTTAAAACGTCTAGTGTTTTATTATGTTTCTATACATGTTGGATGCCGCCCAGCGTGCCTGGGGCAACCCAGTCCGTTGCGTGGGGCATAAAGAATAAAATTATCATTATGGAATGGGGCGACCCGCTGTGTGTGTGTGTGTTTGTGATTAATGCACTTGGAGGGAAGAGCTGGCTGGAACTCTAAACAGAAGCAGCAGAACGCACTGCAACATTTGGTTGCAGGTCCCATTTGCCACATACCACAGATGAAGTCCCTACTTTGAAGCATTTACCATATAGAAATCCTCCTCCTCCTTTTGGACTGACAAGTGTAAAAGCATGAGACAAAAGGAGCTGGAAGGAAAGAGGAAACTTTGCACAATCTGGAAGAGAGTGAAAGAAGAAAAGAGTGGTAAAGGAACTAAACAAAACACACACACACACACACACACACACAATAGGTGGGGGGGGGAGAAGAAAAAAATCCAAATCAAGAGGGAAAAGAGAGAGAGAAATTGGGTGGCCTGAGCGCAGGCCAATGGCCTGAGCGCAGGCCAATGGCCTGAGCGCAGGCCAATGGCCTGAGCGCAGGCCAATGGCCTGAGCGCAGGCCAATGGCCTGAGCGCAGGCCAATGGCCTGAGCGCAGGCCAATGGCCTGAGCGCAGGCCAATGGCCTGAGCGCAGGCCAATGGCCTGAGCGCAGGCCAATGGCCTGAGCGCAGGCCAATGGCCTGAGCGCAGGCCAATGGCCTGAGCGCAGGCCAATGGCCTGAGCGCAGGCCAATGGCCTGAGCGCAGGCCAATGGCCTGAGCGCAGGCCAATGGCCTGAGCGCAGGCCAGGCCTGCTGGTTTTATACCTGCTGCTGGGATTGACAAAGCTGCCTCTGATTGGTTGCAAAGGCTGCTGGGATTGACAAGGCTGCCTCTGGTTGGTTAACCAGGCATTCTTTGATTGACAAGGCATCTGTCCCTCCCCTTCACCTCATTGCTCACCAATTAACCCATTAACTAACGTCTAGCCGAACCAATCAACCCACTTGAAGGATTACTGTTCATCTTTTTTTCTTAGGGTGTCCCTTTGTTCATTGGAGAAATGTTGGGGGGTATGGAGTTCTCCGACTCCCGAGCCATCTGAAGGCAAGCCTGTAAAGTGAAGGGTTTTGTTTAAAACGTCTAGTGTTTTATTATGTTTCTATACATGTTGGATGCCGCCCAGCGTGCCTGGGGCAACCCAGTCCGTTGCGTGGGGCATAAAGAATAAAATTATCATTATGGAATGGGGCGACCCGCTGTGTGTGTGTGTGTTTGTGATTAATGCACTTGGAGGGAAGAGCTGGCTGGAACTCTAAACAGAAGCAGCAGAACGCACTGCAACATTTGGTTGCAGGTCCCATTTGCCACATACCACAGATGAAGTCCCTACTTTGAAGCATTTACCATATAGAAATCCTCCTCCTCCTTTTGGACTGACAAGTGTAAAAGCATGAGACAAAAGGAGCTGGAAGGAAAGAGGAAACTTTGCACAATCTGGAAGAGAGTGAAAGAAGAAAAGAGTGGTAAAGGAACTAAACAAAACACACACACACACACACACACACACAATAGGTGGGGGGGGGGAGAAGAAAAAAATCCAAATCAAGAGGGAAAAGAGAGAGAGAAATTGGGTGGCCTGAGCGCAGGCCAATGGCCTGAGCGCAGGCCAATGGCCTGAGCGCAGGCCAATGGCCTGAGCGCAGGCCAATGGCCTGAGCGCAGGCCAATGGCCTGAGCGCAGGCCAATGGCCTGAGCGCAGGCCAATGGCCTGAGCGCAGGCCAATGGCCTGAGCGCAGGCCAATGGCCTGAGCGCAGGCCAATGGCCTGAGCGCAGGCCAATGGCCTGAGCGCAGGCCAATGGCCTGAGCGCAGGCCAATGGCCTGAGCGCAGGCCAATGGCCTGAGCGCAGGCCAGGCCTGCTGGTTTTATACCTGCTGCTGGGATTGACAAAGCTGCCTCTGATTGGTTGCAAAGGCTGCTGGGATTGACAAGGCTGCCTCTGGTTGGTTAACCAGGCATTCTTTGATTGACAAGGCATCTGTCCCTCCCCTTCACCTCATTGCTCACCAATTAACCCATTAACTAACGTCTAGCCGAACCAATCAACCCACTTGAAGGATTACTGTTCATCTTTTTTTCTTAGGGTGTCCCTTTGTTCATTGGAGAAATGTTGGGGGGTATGGAGTTCTCCGACTCCCGAGCCATCTGAAGGCAAGCCTGTACAGTGAAGGGTTTTGTTTAAAACGTCTAGTGTTTTATTATGTTTCTATACATGTTGGATGCCGCCCAGCGTGCCTGGGGCAACCCAGTCCGTTGCGTGGGGCATAAAGAATAAAATTATCATTATGGAATGGGGCGACCCGCTGTGTGTGTGTGTGTTTGTGATTAATGCACTTGGAGGGAAGAGCTGGCTGGAACTCTAAACAGAAGCAGCAGAACGCACTGCAACATTTGGTTGCAGGTCCCATTTGCCACATACCACAGATGAAGTCCCTACTTTGAAGCATTTACCATATAGAAATCCTCCTCCTCCTTTTGGACTGACAAGTGTAAAAGCATGAGACAAAAGGAGCTGGAAGGAAAGAGGAAACTTTGCACAATCTGGAAGAGAGTGAAAGAAGAAAAGAGTGGTAAAGGAACTAAACAAAACACACACACACACACACACACACACAATAGGTGGGGGGGGGGAGAAGAAAAAAATCCAAATCAAGAGGGAAAAGAGAGAGAGAAATTGGGTGGCCTGAGCGCAGGCCAATGGCCTGAGCGCAGGCCAATGGCCTGAGCGCAGGCCAATGGCCTGAGCGCAGGCCAATGGCCTGAGCGCAGGCCAATGGCCTGAGCGCAGGCCAATGGCCTGAGCGCAGGCCAATGGCCTGAGCGCAGGCCAATGGCCTGAGCGCAGGCCAATGGCCTGAGCGCAGGCCAATGGCCTGAGCGCAGGCCAATGGCCTGAGCGCAGGCCAATGGCCTGAGCGCAGGCCAATGGCCTGAGCGCAGGCCAGGCCTGCTGGTTTTATACCTGCTGCTGGGATTGACAAAGCTGCCTCTGATTGGTTGCAAAGGCTGCTGGGATTGACAAGGCTGCCTCTGGTTGGTTAACCAGGCATTCTTTGATTGACAAGGCATCTGTCCCTCCCCCTCACCTCATTGCTCACCAATTAACCCATTAACTAACGTCTAGCCGAACCAATCAACCCACTTGAAGGATTACTGTTCATCTTTTTTTCTTAGGGTGTCCCTTTGTTCATTGGAGAAATGTTGGGGGGTATGGAGTTCTCCGACTCCCGAGCCATCTGAAGGCAAGCCTGTACAGTGAAGGGTTTTGTTTAAAACGTCTAGTGTTTTATTATGTTTCTATACATGTTGGATGCCGCCCAGCGTGCCTGGGGCAACCCAGTCCGTTGCGTGGGGCATAAAGAATAAAATTATCATTATGGAATGGGGCGACCCGCTGTGTGTGTGTGTGTTTGTGATTAATGCACTTGGAGGGAAGAGCTGGCTGGAACTCTAAACAGAAGCAGCAGAACGCACTGCAACATTTGGTTGCAGGTCCCATTTGCCACATACCACAGATGAAGTCCCTACTTTGAAGCATTTACCATATAGAAATCCTCCTCCTCCTTTTGGACTGACAAGTGTAAAAGCATGAGACAAAAGGAGCTGGAAGGAAAGAGGAAACTTTGCACAATCTGGAATAGAGTGAAAGAAGAAAAGAGTGGTAAAGGAACTAAACAAAACACACACACACACACACACACACACAATAGGTGGGGGGGGGAGAAGAAAAAAATCCAAATCAAGAGGGAAAAGAGAGAGAGAAATTGGGTGGCCTGAGCGCAGGCCAATGGCCTGAGCGCAGGCCAATGGCCTGCTGGTTTTATACCTGCTGCTGGGATTGACAAAGCTGCCTCTGATTGGTTGCAAAGGCTGCTGGGATTGACAAGGCTGCCTCTGGTTGGTTAACCAGGCATTCTTTGATTGACAAGGCATCTGTCCCTCCCCCTCACCTCATTGCTCACCAATTAACCCATTAACTAACGTCTAGCCGAACCAATCAACCCACTTGAAGGATTACTGTTCATCTTTTTTTCTTAGGGTGTCCCTTTGTTCATTGGAGAAATGTTGGGGGGTATGGAGTTCTCCGACTCCCGAGCCATCTGAAGGCAAGCCTGTACAGTGAAGGGTTTTGTTTAAAACGTCTAGTGTTTTATTATGTTTCTATACATGTTGGATGCCGCCCAGTGTGCCTGGGGCAACCCAGTCCGTTGCGTGGGGCATAAAGAATAAAATTATCATTATGGAATGGGGCGACCCGCTGTGTGTGTGTGTGTTTGTGATTAATGCACTTGGAGGGAAGAGCTGGCTGGAACTCTAAACAGAAGCAGCAGAACGCACTGCAACATTTGGTTGCAGGTCCCATTTGCCACATACCACAGATGAAGTCCCTACTTTGAAGCATTTACCATATAGAAATCCTCCTCCTCCTTTTGGACTGACAAGTGTAAAAGCATGAGACAAAAGGAGCTGGAAGGAAAGAGGAAACTTTGCACAATCTGGAAGAGAGTGAAAGAAGAAAAGAGTGGTAAAGGAACTAAACAAAACACACACACACACACACACACACACAATAGGTGGGGGGGGGGAGAAGAAAAAAATCCAAATCAAGAGGGAAAAGAGAGAGAGAAATTGGGTGGCCTGAGCGCAGGCCAATGGCCTGAGCGCAGGCCAATGGCCTGCTGGTTTTATACCTGCTGCTGGGATTGACAAAGCTGCCTCTGATTGGTTGCAAAGGCTGCTGGGATTGACAAGGCTGCCTCTGGTTGGTTAACCAGGCATTCTTTGATTGACAAGGCATCTGTCCCTCCCCTTCACCTCATTGCTCACCAATTAACCCATTAACTAACGTCTAGCCGAACCAATCAACCCACTTGAAGGATTACTGTTCATCTTTTTTTCTTAGGGTGTCCCTTTGTTCATTGGAGAAATGTTGGGGGGTATGGAGTTCTCCGACTCCCGAGCCATCTGAAGGCAAGCCTGTACAGTGAAGGGTTTTGTTTAAAACGTCTAGTGTTTTATTATGTTTCTATACATGTTGGATGCCGCCCAGCGTGCCTGGGGCAACCCAGTCCGTTGCGTGGGGCATAAAGAATAAAATTATCATTATGGAATGGGGCGACCCGCTGTGTGTGTGTGTGTTTGTGATTAATGCACTTGGAGGGAAGAGCTGGCTGGAACTCTAAACAGAAGCAGCAGAACGCACTGCAACATTTGGTTGCAGGTCCCATTTGCCACATACCACAGATGAAGTCCCTACTTTGAAGCATTTACCATATAGAAATCCTCCTCCTCCTTTTGGACTGACAAGTGTAAAAGCATGAGACAAAAGGAGCTGGAAGGAAAGAGGAAACTTTGCACAATCTGGAAGAGAGTGAAAGAAGAAAAGAGTGGTAAAGGAACTAAACAAAACACACACACACACACACACACAATAGGTGGGGGGGGGGAGAAGAAAAAAATCCAAATCAAGAGGGAAAAGAGAGAGAGAAATTGGGTGGCCTGAGCGCAGGCCAATGGCCTGAGCGCAGGCCAATGGCCTGCTGGTTTTATACCTGCTGCTGGGATTGACAAAGCTGCCTCTGATTGGTTGCAAAGGCTGCTGGGATTGACAAGGCTGCCTCTGGTTGGTTAACCAGGCATTCTTTGATTGACAAGGCATCTGTCCCTCCCCCTCACCTCATTGCTCACCAATTAACCCATTAACTAACGTCTAGCCGAACCAATCAACCCACTTGAAGGATTACTGTTCATCTTTTTTTCTTAGGGTGTCCCTTTGTTCATTGGAGAAATGTTGGGGGGTATGGAGTTCTCCGACTCCCGAGCCATCTGAAGGCAAGCCTGTACAGTGAAGGGTTTTGTTTAAAACGTCTAGTGTTTTATTATGTTTCTATACATGTTGGATGCCGCCCAGCGTGCCTGGGGCAACCCAGTCCGTTGCGTGGGGCATAAAGAATAAAATTATCATTATGGAATGGGGCGACCCGCTGTGTGTGTGTGTGTTTGTGATTAATGCACTTGGAGGGAAGAGCTGGCTGGAACTCTAAACAGAAGCAGCAGAACGCACTGCAACATTTGGTTGCAGGTCCCATTTGCCACATACCACAGATGAAGTCCCTACTTTGAAGCATTTACCATATAGAAATCCTCCTCCTCCTTTTGGACTGACAAGTGTAAAAGCATGAGACAAAAGGAGCTGGAAGGAAAGAGGAAACTTTGCACAATCTGGAAGAGAGTGAAAGAAGAAAAGAGTGGTAAAGGAACTAAACAAAACACACACACACACACACACACACACACAATAGGTGGGGGGGGGGAGAAGAAAAAAATCCAAATCAAGAGGGAAAAGAGAGAGAGAAATTGGGTGGCCTGAGCGCAGGCCAATGGCCTGAGCGCAGGCCAATGGCCTGAGCGCAGGCCAATGGCCTGAGCGCAGGCCAATGGCCTGAGCGCAGGCCAATGGCCTGAGCGCAGGCCAATGGCCTGAGCGCAGGCCAATGGCCTGAGCGCAGGCCAATGGCCTGAGCGCAGGCCAATGGCCTGAGCGCAGGCCAATGGCCTGAGCGCAGGCCAATGGCCTGAGCGCAGGCCAATGGCCTGAGCGCAGGCCAATGGCCTGAGCGCAGGCCAATGGCCTGAGCGCAGGCCAATGGCCTGAGCGCAGGCCAATGGCCTGAGCGCAGGCCAATGGCCTGAGCGCAGGCCAATGGCCTGAGCGCAGGCCAGGCCTGCTGGTTTTATACCTGCTGCTGGGATTGACAAAGCTGCCTCTGATTGGTTGCAAAGGCTGCTGGGATTGACAAGGCTGCCTCTGGTTGGTTAACCAGGCATTCTTTGATTGACAAGGCATCTGTCCCTCCCCTTCACCTCATTGCTCACCAATTAACCCATTAACTAACGTCTAGCCGAACCAATCAACCCACTTGAAGGATTACTGTTCATCTTTTTTTCTTAGGGTGTCCCTTTGTTCATTGGAGAAATGTTGGGGGGTATGGAGTTCTCCGACTCCCGAGCCATCTGAAGGCAAGCCTGTACAGTGAAGGGTTTTGTTTAAAACGTCTAGTGTTTTATTATGTTTCTATACATGTTGGATGCCGCCCAGCGTGCCTGGGGCAACCCAGTCCGTTGCGTGGGGCATAAAGAATAAAATTATCATTATGGAATGGGGCGACCCGCTGTGTGTGTGTGTGTTTGTGATTAATGCACTTGGAGGGAAGAGCTGGCTGGAACTCTAAACAGAAGCAGCAGAACGCACTGCAACATTTGGTTGCAGGTCCCATTTGCCACATACCACAGATGAAGTCCCTACTTTGAAGCATTTACCATATAGAAATCCTCCTCCTCCTTTTGGACTGACAAGTGTAAAAGCATGAGACAAAAGGAGCTGGAAGGAAAGAGGAAACTTTGCACAATCTGGAAGAGAGTGAAAGAAGAAAAGAGTGGTAAAGGAACTAAACAAAACACACACACACACACACACACACACAATAGGTGGGGGGGGGGAGAAGAAAAAAATCCAAATCAAGAGGGAAAAGAGAGAGAGAAATTGGGTGGCCTGAGCGCAGGCCAATGGCCTGAGCGCAGGCCAATGGCCTGAGCGCAGGCCAATGGCCTGAGCGCAGGCCAATGGCCTGAGCGCAGGCCAATGGCCTGAGCGCAGGCCAATGGCCTGAGCGCAGGCCAATGGCCTGAGCGCAGGCCAATGGCCTGAGCGCAGGCCAATGGCCTGAGCGCAGGCCAATGGCCTGAGCGCAGGCCAATGGCCTGAGCGCAGGCCAATGGCCTGAGCGCAGGCCAGGCCTGCTGGTTTTATACCTGCTGCTGGGATTGACAAAGCTGCCTCTGATTGGTTGCAAAGGCTGCTGGGATTGACAAGGCTGCCTCTGGTTGGTTAACCAGGCATTCTTTGATTGACAAGGCATCTGTCCCTCCCCCTCACCTCATTGCTCACCAATTAACCCATTAACTAACGTCTAGCCGAACCAATCAACCCACTTGAAGGATTACTGTTCATCTTTTTTTCTTAGGGTGTCCCTTTGTTCATTGGAGAAATGTTGGGGGGTATGGAGTTCTCCGACTCCCGAGCCATCTGAAGGCAAGCCTGTACAGTGAAGGGTTTTGTTTAAAACGTCTAGTGTTTTATTATGTTTCTATACATGTTGGATGCCGCCCAGCGTGCCTGGGGCAACCCAGTCCGTTGCGTGGGGCATAAAGAATAAAATTATCATTATGGAATGGGGCAACCCGCTGTGTGTGTGTGTGTTTGTGATTAATGCACTTGGAGGGAAGAGCTGGCTGGAACTCTAAACAGAAGCAGCAGAACGCACTGCAACATTTGGTTGCAGGTCCCATTTGCCACATACCACAGATGAAGTCCCTACTTTGAAGCATTTACCATATAGAAATCCTCCTCCTCCTTTTGGACTGACAAGTGTAAAAGCATGAGACAAAAGGAGCTGGAAGGAAAGAGGAAACTTTGCACAATCTGGAAGAGAGTGAAAGAAGAAAAGAGTGGTAAAGGAACTAAACAAAACACACACACACACACACACACACACACAATAGGTGGGGGGGGGAGAAGAAAAAAATCCAAATCAAGAGGGAAAAGAGAGAGAGAAATTGGGTGGCCTGAGCGCAGGCCAATGGCCTGCTGGTTTTATACCTGCTGCTGGGATTGACAAAGCTGCCTCTGATTGGTTGCAAAGGCTGCTGGGATTGACAAGGCTGCCTCTGGTTGGTTAACCAGGCATTCTTTGATTGACAAGGCATCTGTCCCTCCCCTTCACCTCATTGCTCACCAATTAACCCATTAACTAACGTCTAGCCGAACCAATCAACCCACTTGAAGGATTACTGTTCATCTTTTTTTCTTAGGGTGTCCCTTTGTTCATTGGAGAAATGTTGGGGGGTATGGAGTTCTCCGACTCCCGAGCCATCTGAAGGCAAGCCTGTACAGTGAAGGGTTTTGTTTAAAACGTCTAGTGTTTTATTATGTTTCTATACATGTTGGATGCCGCCCAGCGTGCCTGGGGCAACCCAGTCCGTTGCGTGGGGCATAAAGAATAAAATTATCATTATGGAATGGGGCGACCCGCTGTGTGTGTGTGTGTTTGTGATTAATGCACTTGGAGGGAAGAGCTGGCTGGAACTCTAAACAGAAGCAGCAGAACGCACTGCAACATTTGGTTGCAGGTCCCATTTGCCACATACCACAGATGAAGTCCCTACTTTGAAGCATTTACCATATAGAAATCCTCCTCCTCCTTTTGGACTGACAAGTGTAAAAGCATGAGACAAAAGGAGCTGGAAGGAAAGAGGAAACTTTGCACAATCTGGAAGAGAGTGAAAGAAGAAAAGAGTGGTAAAGGAACTAAACAAAACACACACACACACACACACACACACACACACACAATAGGTGGGGGGGGGGAGAAGAAAAAAATCCAAATCAAGAGGGAAAAGAGAGAGAGAAATTGGGTGGCCTGAGCGCAGGCCAATGGCCTGAGCGCAGGCCAATGGCCTGAGCGCAGGCCAATGGCCTGAGCGCAGGCCAATGGCCTGAGCGCAGGCCAATGGCCTGAGCGCAGGCCAATGGCCTGAGCGCAGGCCAATGGCCTGAGCGCAGGCCAATGGCCTGAGCGCAGGCCAATGGCCTGAGCGCAGGCCAATGGCCTGAGCGCAGGCCAATGGCCTGAGCGCAGGCCAATGGCCTGAGCGCAGGCCAATGGCCTGAGCGCAGGCCAATGGCCTGAGCGCAGGCCAGGCCTGCTGGTTTTATACCTGCTGCTGGGATTGACAAAGCTGCCTCTGATTGGTTGCAAAGGCTGCTGGGATTGACAAGGCTGCCTCTGGTTGGTTAACCAGGCATTCTTTGATTGACAAGGCATCTGTCCCTCCCCTTCACCTCATTGCTCACCAATTAACCCATTAACTAACGTCTAGCCGAACCAATCAACCCACTTGAAGGATTACTGTTCATCTTTTTTTCTTAGGGTGTCCCTTTGTTCATTGGAGAAATGTTGGGGGGTATGGAGTTCTCCGACTCCCGAGCCATCTGAAGGCAAGCCTGTACAGTGAAGGGTTTTGTTTAAAACGTCTAGTGTTTTATTATGTTTCTATACATGTTGGATGCCGCCCAGCGTGCCTGGGGCAACCCAGTCCGTTGCGTGGGGCATAAAGAATAAAATTATCATTATGGAATGGGGCGACCCGCTGTGTGTGTGTGTGTTTGTGATTAATGCACTTGGAGGGAAGAGCTGGCTGGAACTCTAAACAGAAGCAGCAGAACGCACTGCAACATTTGGTTGCAGGTCCCATTTGCCACATACCACAGATGAAGTCCCTACTTTGAAGCATTTACCATATAGAAATCCTCCTCCTCCTTTTGGACTGACAAGTGTAAAAGCATGAGACAAAAGGAGCTGGAAGGAAAGAGGAAACTTTGCACAATCTGGAAGAGAGTGAAAGAAGAAAAGAGTGGTAAAGGAACTAAACAAAACACACACACACACACACACACACACACACAATAGGTGGGGGGGGGGGAGAAGAAAAAAATCCAAATCAAGAGGGAAAAGAGAGAGAGAAATTGGGTGGCCTGAGCGCAGGCCAATGGCCTGAGCGCAGGCCAATGGCCTGAGCGCAGGCCAATGGCCTGAGCGCAGGCCAATGGCCTGAGCGCAGGCCAATGGCCTGAGCGCAGGCCAATGGCCTGAGCGCAGGCCAATGGCCTGAGCGCAGGCCAATGGCCTGAGCGCAGGCCAATGGCCTGAGCGCAGGCCAATGGCCTGAGCGCAGGCCAATGGCCTGAGCGCAGGCCAATGGCCTGAGCGCAGGCCAATGGCCTGAGCGCAGGCCAATGGCCTGAGCGCAGGCCAATGGCCTGAGCGCAGGCCAATGGCCTGAGCGCAGGCCAATGGCCTGAGCGCAGGCCAATGGCCTGAGCGCAGGCCAATGGCCTGAGCGCAGGCCAGGCCTGCTGGTTTTATACCTGCTGCTGGGATTGACAAAGCTGCCTCTGATTGGTTGCAAAGGCTGCTGGGATTGACAAGGCTGCCTCTGGTTGGTTAACCAGGCATTCTTTGATTGACAAGGCATCTGTCCCTCCCCTTCACCTCATTGCTCACCAATTAACCCATTAACTAACGTCTAGCCGAACCAATCAACCCACTTGAAGGATTACTGTTCATCTTTTTTTCTTAGGGTGTCCCTTTGTTCATTGGAGAAATGTTGGGGGGTATGGAGTTCTCCGACTCCCGAGCCATCTGAAGGCAAGCCTGTACAGTGAAGGGTTTTGTTTAAAACGTCTAGTGTTTTATTATGTTTCTATACATGTTGGATGCCGCCCAGCGTGCCTGGGGCAACCCAGTCCGTTGCGTGGGGCATAAAGAATAAAATTATCATTATGGAATGGGGCGACCCGCTGTGTGTGTGTGTGTTTGTGATTAATGCACTTGGAGGGAAGAGCTGGCTGGAACTCTAAACAGAAGCAGCAGAACGCACTGCAACATTTGGTTGCAGGTCCCATTTGCCACATACCACAGATGAAGTCCCTACTTTGAAGCATTTACCATATAGAAATCCTCCTCCTCCTTTTGGACTGACAAGTGTAAAAGCATGAGACAAAAGGAGCTGGAAGGAAAGAGGAAACTTTGCACAATCTGGAAGAGAGTGAAAGAAGAAAAGAGTGGTAAAGGAACTAAACAAAACACACACACACACACACACACACACACACAATAGGTGGGGGGGGGAGAAGAAAAAAATCCAAATCAAGAGGGAAAAGAGAGAGAGAAATTGGGTGGCCTGAGCGCAGGCCAATGGCCTGAGCGCAGGCCAATGGCCTGAGCGCAGGCCAATGGCCTGAGCGCAGGCCAATGGCCTGAGCGCAGGCCAATGGCCTGAGCGCAGGCCAATGGCCTGAGCGCAGGCCAATGGCCTGAGCGCAGGCCAATGGCCTGAGCGCAGGCCAATGGCCTGAGCGCAGGCCAATGGCCTGAGCGCAGGCCAATGGCCTGAGCGCAGGCCAATGGCCTGAGCGCAGGCCAATGGCCTGAGCGCAGGCCAATGGCCTGAGCGCAGGCCAATGGCCTGAGCGCAGGCCAATGGCCTGAGCGCAGGCCAATGGCCTGAGCGCAGGCCAATGGCCTGAGCGCAGGCCAGGCCTGCTGGTTTTATACCTGCTGCTGGGATTGACAAAGCTGCCTCTGATTGGTTGCAAAGGCTGCTGGGATTGACAAGGCTGCCTCTGGTTGGTTAACCAGGCATTCTTTGATTGACAAGGCATCTGTCCCTCCCCTTCACCTCATTGCTCACCAATTAACCCATTAACTAACGTCTAGCCGAACCAATCAACCCACTTGAAGGATTACTGTTCATCTTTTTTTCTTAGGGTGTCCCTTTGTTCATTGGAGAAATGTTGGGGGGTATGGAGTTCTCCGACTCCCGAGCCATCTGAAGGCAAGCCTGTACAGTGAAGGGTTTTGTTTAAAACGTCTAGTGTTTTATTATGTTTCTATACATGTTGGATGCCGCCCAGCGTGCCTGGGGCAACCCAGTCCGTTGCGTGGGGCATAAAGAATAAAATTATCATTATGGAATGGGGCGACCCGCTGTGTGTGTGTGTGTTTGTGATTAATGCACTTGGAGGGAAGAGCTGGCTGGAACTCTAAACAGAAGCAGCAGAACGCACTGCAACATTTGGTTGCAGGTCCCATTTGCCACATACCACAGATGAAGTCCCTACTTTGAAGCATTTACCATATAGAAATCCTCCTCCTCCTTTTGGACTGACAAGTGTAAAAGCATGAGACAAAAGGAGCTGGAAGGAAAGAGGAAACTTTGCACAATCTGGAAGAGAGTGAAAGAAGAAAAGAGTGGTAAAGGAACTAAACAAAAAACACACACACACACACACACACACACACACACAATAGGTGGGGGGGGGAGAAGAAAAAAATCCAAATCAAGAGGGAAAAGAGAGAGAGAAATTGGGTGGCCTGAGCGCAGGCCAATGGCCTGAGCGCAGGCCAATGGCCTGAGCGCAGGCCAATGGCCTGAGCGCAGGCCAATGGCCTGAGCGCAGGCCAATGGCCTGAGCGCAGGCCAATGGCCTGAGCGCAGGCCAATGGCCTGAGCGCAGGCCAATGGCCTGAGCGCAGGCCAATGGCCTGAGCGCAGGCCAATGGCCTGAGCGCAGGCCAATGGCCTGAGCGCAGGCCAATGGCCTGAGCGCAGGCCAATGGCCTGAGCGCAGGCCAATGGCCTGAGCGCAGGCCAGGCCTGCTGGTTTTATACCTGCTGCTGGGATTGACAAAGCTGCCTCTGATTGGTTGCAAAGGCTGCTGGGATTGACAAGGCTGCCTCTGGTTGGTTAACCAGGCATTCTTTGATTGACAAGGCATCTGTCCCTCCCCTTCACCTCATTGCTCACCAATTAACCCATTAACTAACGTCTAGCCGAACCAATCAACCCACTTGAAGGATTACTGTTCATCTTTTTTTCTTAGGGTGTCCCTTTGTTCATTGGAGAAATGTTGGGGGGTATGGAGTTCTCCGACTCCCGAGCCATCTGAAGGCAAGCCTGTACAGTGAAGGGTTTTGTTTAAAACGTCTAGTGTTTTATTATGTTTCTATACATGTTGGATGCCGCCCAGCGTGCCTGGGGCAACCCAGTCCGTTGCGTGGGGCATAAAGAATAAAATTATCATTATGGAATGGGGCGACCCGCTGTGTGTGTGTGTGTTTGTGATTAATGCACTTGGAGGGAAGAGCTGGCTGGAACTCTAAACAGAAGCAGCAGAACGCACTGCAACATTTGGTTGCAGGTCCCATTTGCCACATACCACAGATGAAGTCCCTACTTTGAAGCATTTACCATATAGAAATCCTCCTCCTCCTTTTGGACTGACAAGTGTAAAAGCATGAGACAAAAGGAGCTGGAAGGAAAGAGGAAACTTTGCACAATCTGGAAGAGAGTGAAAGAAGAAAAGAGTGGTAAAGGAACTAAACAAAACACACACACACACACACACACACACAATAGGTGGGGGGGGGAGAAGAAAAAAATCCAAATCAAGAGGGAAAAGAGAGAGAGAAATTGGGTGGCCTGAGCGCAGGCCAATGGCCTGAGCGCAGGCCAATGGCCTGAGCGCAGGCCAATGGCCTGAGCGCAGGCCAATGGCCTGAGCGCAGGCCAATGGCCTGAGCGCAGGCCAATGGCCTGAGCGCAGGCCAATGGCCTGAGCGCAGGCCAATGGCCTGAGCGCAGGCCAATGGCCTGAGCGCAGGCCAATGGCCTGAGCGCAGGCCAATGGCCTGAGCGCAGGCCAATGGCCTGAGCGCAGGCCAATGGCCTGAGCGCAGGCCAATGGCCTGAGCGCAGGCCAATGGCCTGAGCGCAGGCCAATGGCCTGAGCGCAGGCCAATGGCCTGAGCGCAGGCCAATGGCCTGAGCGCAGGCCAATGGCCTGAGCGCAGGCCAGGCCTGCTGGTTTTATACCTGCTGCTGGGATTGACAAAGCTGCCTCTGATTGGTTGCAAAGGCTGCTGGGATTGACAAGGCTGCCTCTGGTTGGTTAACCAGGCATTCTTTGATTGACAAGGCATCTGTCCCTCCCCCTCACCTCATTGCTCACCAATTAACCCATTAACTAACGTCTAGCCGAACCAATCAACCCACTTGAAGGATTACTGTTCATCTTTTTTTCTTAGGGTGTCCCTTTGTTCATTGGAGAAATGTTGGGGGGTATGGAGTTCTCCGACTCCCGAGCCATCTGAAGGCAAGCCTGTACAGTGAAGGGTTTTGTTTAAAACGTCTAGTGTTTTATTATGTTTCTATACATGTTGGATGCCGCCCAGCGTGCCTGGGGCAACCCAGTCCGTTGCGTGGGGCATAAAGAATAAAATTATCATTATGGAATGGGGCGACCCGCTGTGTGTGTGTGTGTGTGTGTGTGTTTGTGATTAATGCACTTGGAGGGAAGAGCTGGCTGAAACTCTAAACAGAAGCAGCAGAACGCACTGCAACATTTGGTTGCAGGTCCCATTTGCCACATACCACAGATGAAGTCCCTACTTTGAAGCATTTACCATATAGAAATCCTCCTCCTCCTTTTGGACTGACAAGTGTAAAAGCATGAGACAAAAGGAGCTGGAAGGAAAGAGGAAACTTTGCACAATCTGGAAGAGAGTGAAAGAAGAAAAGAGTGGTAAAGGAACTAAACAAAACACACACACACACACACACACACACACACACACACACACACACACAATAGGTGGGGGGGGGGAGAAGAAAAAAATCCAAATCAAGAGGGAAAAGAGAGAGAGAAATTGGGTGGCCTGAGCGCAGGCCAATGGCCTGAGCGCAGGCCAATGGCCTGAGCGCAGGCCAATGGCCTGAGCGCAGGCCAATGGCCTGAGCGCAGGCCAATGGCCTGAGCGCAGGCCAATGGCCAATGTTGGGGGGTATGGAGTTCTCCGACTCCCGAGCCATCTGAAGGCAAGCCTGTACAGTGAAGGGTTTTGTTTAAAACGTCTAGTGTTTTATTATGTTTCTATACATGTTGGATGCCGCCCAGCGTGCCTGGGGCAACCCAGTCCGTTGCGTGGGGCATAAAGAATAAAATTATCATTATGGAATGGGGCGACCCGCTGTGTGTGTGTGTGTGTGTGTGTGTTTGTGATTAATGCACTTGGAGGGAAGAGCTGGCTGAAACTCTAAACAGAAGCAGCAGAACGCACTGCAACATTTGGTTGCAGGTCCCATTTGCCACATACCACAGATGAAGTCCCTACTTTGAAGCATTTACCATATAGAAATCCTCCTCCTCCTTTTGGACTGACAAGTGTAAAAGCTTGAGACAAAAGGAGCTGGAAGGAAAGAGGAAACTTTGCACAATCTGGAAGAGAGTGAAAGAAGAAAAGAGTGGTAAAGGAACTAAACAAAACACACACACACACACACACACACACAATAGGTGGGGGGGGGAGAAGAAAAAAATCCAAATCAAGAGGGAAAAGAGAGAGAGAAATTGGGTGGCCTGAGCGCAGGCCAATGGCCTGAGCGCAGGCCAATGGCCTGAGCGCAGGCCAATGGCCAATGTTGGGGGGTATGGAGTTCTCCGACTCCCGAGCCATCTGAAGGCAAGCCTGTACAGTGAAGGGTTTTGTTTAAAACGTCTAGTGTTTTATTATGTTTCTATACATGTTGGATGCCGCCCAGCGTGCCTGGGGCAACCCAGTCCGTTGCGTGGGGCATAAAGAATAAAATTATCATTATGGAATGGGGCGACCCGCTGTGTGTGTGTGTGTGTGTGTGTGTGTTTGTGATTAATGCACTTGGAGGGAAGAGCTGGCTGAAACTCTAAACAGAAGCAGCAGAACGCACTGCAACATTTGGTTGCAGGTCCCATTTGCCACATACCACAGATGAAGTCCCTACTTTGAAGCATTTACCATATAGAAATCCTCCTCCTCCTTTTGGACTGACAAGTGTAAAAGCTTGAGACAAAAGGAGCTGGAAGGAAAGAGGAAACTTTGCACAATCTGGAAGAGAGTGAAAGAAGAAAAGAGTGGTAAAGGAACTAAACAAAACACACACACACACACACACACACACAATAGGTGGGGGGGGGAGAAGAAAAAAATCCAAATCAAGAGGGAAAAGAGAGAGAGAAATTGGGTGGCCTGAGCGCAGGCCAATGGCCTGAGCGCAGGCCAATGGCCTGAGCGCAGGCCAATGGCCTGAGCGCAGGCCAATGGCCTGAGCGCAGGCCAATGGCCTGAGCGCAGGCCAATGGCCTGAGCGCAGGCCAATGGCCTGAGCGCAGGCCAATGGCCTGAGCGCAGGCCAATGGCCTGAGCGCAGGCCAATGGCCTGAGCGCAGGCCAATGGCCTGAGCGCAGGCCAATGGCCTGAGCGCAGGCCAATGGCCTGAGCGCAGGCCAATGGCCTGAGCGCAGGCCAATGGCCTGAGCGCAGGCCAATGGCCTGAGCGCAGGCCAATGGCCTGAGCGCAGGCCAATGGCCTGAGCGCAGGCCAATGGCCTGAGCGCAGGCCAATGGCCTGAGCGCAGGCCAGGCCTGCTGGTTTTATACCTGCTGCTGGGATTGACAAAGCTGCCTCTGATTGGTTGCAAAGGCTGCTGGGATTGACAAGGCTGCCTCTGGTTGGTTAACCAGGCATTCTTTGATTGACAAGGCATCTGTCCCTCCCCCTCACCTCATTGCTCACCAATTAACCCATTAACTAACGTCTAGCCGAACCAATCAACCCACTTGAAGGATTACTGTTCATCTTTTTTTCTTAGGGTGTCCCTTTGTTCATTGGAGAAATGTTGGGGGGTATGGAGTTCTCCGACTCCCGAGCCATCTGAAGGCAAGCCTGTACAGTGAAGGGTTTTGTTTAAAACGTCTAGTGTTTTATTATGTTTCTATACATGTTGGATGCCGCCCAGCGTGCCTGGGGCAACCCAGTCCGTTGCGTGGGGCATAAAGAATAAAATTATCATTATGGAATGGGGCGACCCGCTGTGTGTGTGTGTGTTTGTGATTAATGCACTTGGAGGGAAGAGCTGGCTGGAACTCTAAACAGAAGCAGCAGAACGCACTGCAACATTTGGTTGCAGGTCCCATTTGCCACATACCACAGATGAAGTCCCTACTTTGAAGCATTTACCATATAGAAATCCTCCTCCTCCTTTTGGACTGACAAGTGTAAAAGCATGAGACAAAAGGAGCTGGAAGGAAAGAGGAAACTTTGCACAATCTGGAAGAGAGTGAAAGAAGAAAAGAGTGGTAAAGGAACTAAACAAAACACACACACACACACACACACAATAGGTGGGGGGGGGAGAAGAAAAAAATCCAAATCAAGAGGGAAAAGAGAGAGAGAAATTGGGTGGCTGAGCGCAGGCCAATGGCCTGAGCGCAGGCCAATGGCCTGCTGGTTTTATACCTGCTGCTGGGATTGACAAAGCTGCCTCTGATTGGTTGCAAAGGCTGCTGGGATTGACAAGGCTGCCTCTGGTTGGTTAACCAGGCATTCTTTGATTGACAAGGCATCTGTCCCTCCCCCTCACCTCATTGCTCACCAATTAACCCATTAACTAACGTCTAGCCGAACCAATCAACCCACTTGAAGGATTACTGTTCATCTTTTTTTCTTAGGGTGTCCCTTTGTTCATTGGAGAAATGTTGGGGGGTATGGAGTTCTCCGACTCCCGAGCCATCTGAAGGCAAGCCTGTACAGTGAAGGGTTTTGTTTAAAACGTCTAGTGTTTTATTATGTTTCTATACATGTTGGATGCCGCCCAGCGTGCCTGGGGCAACCCAGTCCGTTGCGTGGGGCATAAAGAATAAAATTATCATTATGGAATGGGGCGACCCGCTGTGTGTGTGTGTGTTTGTGATTAATGCACTTGGAGGGAAGAGCTGGCTGGAACTCTAAACAGAAGCAGCAGAACGCACTGCAACATTTGGTTGCAGGTCCCATTTGCCACATACCACAGATGAAGTCCCTACTTTGAAGCATTTACCATATAGAAATCCTCCTCCTCCTTTTGGACTGACAAGTGTAAAAGCATGAGACAAAAGGAGCTAGAAGGAAAGAGGAAACTTTGCACAATCTGGAAGAGAGTGAAAGAAGAAAAGAGTGGTAAATGAACTAAACAAAACACACACACACACACACACACACACACAATAGGTGGGGGGGGGAGAAGAAAAAAATCCAAATCAAGAGGGAAAAGAGAGAGAGAAATTGGGTGGCCTGAGCGCAGGCCAATGGCCTGCTGGTTTTATACCTGCTGCTGGGATTGACAAAGCTGCCTCTGATTGGTTGCAAAGGCTGCTGGGATTGACAAGGCTGCCTCTGGTTGGTTAACCAGGCATTCTTTGATTGACAAGGCATCTGTCCCTCCCCCTCACCTCATTGCTCACCAATTAACCCATTAACTAACGTCTAGCCGAACCAATCAACCCACTTGAAGGATTACTGTTCATCTTTTTTTCTTAGGGTGTCCCTTTGTTCATTGGAGAAATGTTGGGGGGTATGGAGTTCTCCGACTCCCGAGCCATCTGAAGGCAAGCCTGTACAGTGAAGGGTTTTGTTTAAAACGTCTAGTGTTTTATTATGTTTCTATACATGTTGGATGCCGCCCAGCGTGCCTGGGGCAACCCAGTCCGTTGCGTGGGGCATAAAGAATAAAATTATCATTATGGAATGGGGCGACCCGCTGTGTGTGTGTGTGTTTGTGATTAATGCACTTGGAGGGAAGAGCTGGCTGGAACTCTAAACAGAAGCAGCAGAACGCACTGCAACATTTGGTTGCAGGTCCCATTTGCCACATACCACAGATGAAGTCCCTACTTTGAAGCATTTACCATATAGAAATCCTCCTCCTCCTTTTGGACTGACAAGTGTAAAAGCATGAGACAAAAGGAGCTGGAAGGAAAGAGGAAACTTTGCACAATCTGGAAGAGAGTGAAAGAAGAAAAGAGTGGTAAAGGAACTAAACAAAACACACACACACACACACACACACACAATAGGTGGGGGGGGGAGAAGAAAAAAATCCAAATCAAGAGGGAAAAGAGAGAGAGAAATTGGGTGGCCTGAGCGCAGGCCAATGGCCTGAGCGCAGGCCAATGGCCTGCTGGTTTTATACCTGCTGCTGGGATTGACAAAGCTGCCTCTGATTGGTTGCAAAGGCTGCTGGGATTGACAAGGCTGCCTCTGGTTGGTTAACCAGGCATTCTTTGATTGACAAGGCATCTGTCCCTCCCCCTCACCTCATTGCTCACCAATTAACCCATTAACTAACGTCTAGCCGAACCAATCAACCCACTTGAAGGATTACTGTTCATCTTTTTTTCTTAGGGTGTCCCTTTGTTCATTGGAGAAATGTTGGGGGGTATGGAGTTCTCCGACTCCCGAGCCATCTGAAGGCAAGCCTGTACAGTGAAGGGTTTTGTTTAAAACGTCTAGTGTTTTATTATGTTTCTATACATGTTGGATGCCGCCCAGCGTGCCTGGGGCAACCCAGTCCGTTGCGTGGGGCATAAAGAATAAAATTATCATTATGGAATGGGGCGACCCGCTGTGTGTGTGTGTGTTTGTGATTAATGCACTTGGAGGGAAGAGCTGGCTGGAACTCTAAACAGAAGCAGCAGAACGCACTGCAACATTTGGTTGCAGGTCCCATTTGCCACATACCACAGATGAAGTCCCTACTTTGAAGCATTTACCATATAGAAATCCTCCTCCTCCTTTTGGACTGACAAGTGTAAAAGCATGAGACAAAAGGAGCTAGAAGGAAAGAGGAAACTTTGCACAATCTGGAAGAGAGTGAAAGAAGAAAAGAGTGGTAAAGGAACTAAACAAAACACACACACACACACACACACACACACAATAGGTGGGGGGGGGAGAAGAAAAAAATCCAAATCAAGAGGGAAAAGAGAGAGAGAAATTGGGTGGCCTGAGCGCAGGCCAATGGCCTGCTGGTTTTATACCTGCTGCTGGGATTGACAAAGCTGCCTCTGATTGGTTGCAAAGGCTGCTGGGATTGACAAGGCTGCCTCTGGTTGGTTAACCAGGCATTCTTTGATTGACAAGGCATCTGTCCCTCCCCCTCACCTCATTGCTCACCAATTAACCCATTAACTAACGTCTAGCCGAACCAATCAACCCACTTGAAGGATTACTGTTCATCTTTTTTTCTTAGGGTGTCCCTTTGTTCATTGGAGAAATGTTGGGGGGTATGGAGTTCTCCGACTCCCGAGCCATCTGAAGGCAAGCCTGTACAGTGAAGGGTTTTGTTTAAAACGTCTAGTGTTTTATTATGTTTCTATACATGTTGGATGCCGCCCAGCGTGCCTGGGGCAACCCAGTCCGTTGCGTGGGGCATAAAGAATAAAATTATCATTATGGAATGGGGCGACCCGCTGTGTGTGTGTGTGTTTGTGATTAATGCACTTGGAGGGAAGAGCTGGCTGGAACTCTAAACAGAAGCAGCAGAACGCACTGCAACATTTGGTTGCAGGTCCCATTTGCCACATACCACAGATGAAGTCCCTACTTTGAAGCATTTACCATATAGAAATCCTCCTCCTCCTTTTGGACTGACAAGTGTAAAAGCATGAGACAAAAGGAGCTAGAAGGAAAGAGGAAACTTTGCACAATCTGGAAGAGAGTGAAAGAAGAAAAGAGTGGTAAAGGAACTAAACAAAACACACACACACACACACACACACACACAATAGGTGGGGGGGGGAGAAGAAAAAAATCCAAATCAAGAGGGAAAAGAGAGAGAGAAATTGGGTGGCCTGAGCGCAGGCCAATGGCCTGCTGGTTTTATACCTGCTGCTGGGATTGACAAAGCTGCCTCTGATTGGTTGCAAAGGCTGCTGGGATTGACAAGGCTGCCTCTGGTTGGTTAACCAGGCATTCTTTGATTGACAAGGCATCTGTCCCTCCCCCTCACCTCATTGCTCACCAATTAACCCATTAACTAACGTCTAGCCGAACCAATCAACCCACTTGAAGGATTACTGTTCATCTTTTTTTCTTAGGGTGTCCCTTTGTTCATTGGAGAAATGTTGGGGGGTATGGAGTTCTCCGACTCCCGAGCCATCTGAAGGCAAGCCTGTACAGTGAAGGGTTTTGTTTAAAACGTCTAGTGTTTTATTATGTTTCTATACATGTTGGATGCCGCCCAGCGTGCCTGGGGCAACCCAGTCCGTTGCGTGGGGCATAAAGAATAAAATTATCATTATGGAATGGGGCGACCCGCTGTGTGTGTGTGTGTTTGTGATTAATGCACTTGGAGGGAAGAGCTGGCTGGAACTCTAAACAGAAGCAGCAGAACGCACTGCAACATTTGGTTGCAGGTCCCATTTGCCACATACCACAGATGAAGTCCCTACTTTGAAGCATTTACCATATAGAAATCCTCCTCCTCCTTTTGGACTGACAAGTGTAAAAGCATGAGACAAAAGGAGCTGGAAGGAAAGAGGAAACTTTGCACAATCTGGAAGAGAGTGAAAGAAGAAAAGAGTGGTAAAGGAACTAAACAAAACACACACACACACACACACACAATAGGTGGGGGGGGGAGAAGAAAAAAATCCAAATCAAGAGGGAAAAGAGAGAGAGAAATTGGGTGGCTGAGCGCAGGCCAATGGCCTGAGCGCAGGCCAATGGCCTGCTGGTTTTATACCTGCTGCTGGGATTGACAAAGCTGCCTCTGATTGGTTGCAAAGGCTGCTGGGATTGACAAGGCTGCCTCTGGTTGGTTAACCAGGCATTCTTTGATTGACAAGGCATCTGTCCCTCCCCCTCACCTCATTGCTCACCAATTAACCCATTAACTAACGTCTAGCCGAACCAATCAACCCACTTGAAGGATTACTGTTCATCTTTTTTTCTTAGGGTGTCCCTTTGTTCATTGGAGAAATGTTGGGGGGTATGGAGTTCTCCGACTCCCGAGCCATCTGAAGGCAAGCCTGTACAGTGAAGGGTTTTGTTTAAAACGTCTAGTGTTTTATTATGTTTCTATACATGTTGGATGCCGCCCAGCGTGCCTGGGGCAACCCAGTCCGTTGCGTGGGGCATAAAGAATAAAATTATCATTATGGAATGGGGCGACCCGCTGTGTGTGTGTGTGTTTGTGATTAATGCACTTGGAGGGAAGAGCTGGCTGGAACTCTAAACAGAAGCAGCAGAACGCACTGCAACATTTGGTTGCAGGTCCCATTTGCCACATACCACAGATGAAGTCCCTACTTTGAAGCATTTACCATATAGAAATCCTCCTCCTCCTTTTGGACTGACAAGTGTAAAAGCATGAGACAAAAGGAGCTAGAAGGAAAGAGGAAACTTTGCACAATCTGGAAGAGAGTGAAAGAAGAAAAGAGTGGTAAATGAACTAAACAAAACACACACACACACACACACACACACACAATAGGTGGGGGGGGGAGAAGAAAAAAATCCAAATCAAGAGGGAAAAGAGAGAGAGAAATTGGGTGGCCTGAGCGCAGGCCAATGGCCTGCTGGTTTTATACCTGCTGCTGGGATTGACAAAGCTGCCTCTGATTGGTTGCAAAGGCTGCTGGGATTGACAAGGCTGCCTCTGGTTGGTTAACCAGGCATTCTTTGATTGACAAGGCATCTGTCCCTCCCCCTCACCTCATTGCTCACCAATTAACCCATTAACTAACGTCTAGCCGAACCAATCAACCCACTTGAAGGATTACTGTTCATCTTTTTTTCTTAGGGTGTCCCTTTGTTCATTGGAGAAATGTTGGGGGGTATGGAGTTCTCCGACTCCCGAGCCATCTGAAGGCAAGCCTGTACAGTGAAGGGTTTTGTTTAAAACGTCTAGTGTTTTATTATGTTTCTATACATGTTGGATGCCGCCCAGCGTGCCTGGGGCAACCCAGTCCGTTGCGTGGGGCATAAAGAATAAAATTATCATTATGGAATGGGGCGACCCGCTGTGTGTGTGTGTGTTTGTGATTAATGCACTTGGAGGGAAGAGCTGGCTGGAACTCTAAACAGAAGCAGCAGAACGCACTGCAACATTTGGTTGCAGGTCCCATTTGCCACATACCACAGATGAAGTCCCTACTTTGAAGCATTTACCATATAGAAATCCTCCTCCTCCTTTTGGACTGACAAGTGTAAAAGCATGAGACAAAAGGAGCTGGAAGGAAAGAGGAAACTTTGCACAATCTGGAAGAGAGTGAAAGAAGAAAAGAGTGGTAAAGGAACTAAACAAAACACACACACACACACACACACACACACAATAGGTGGGGGGGGGAGAAGAAAAAAATCCAAATCAAGAGGGAAAAGAGAGAGAGAAATTGGGTGGCCTGAGCGCAGGCCAATGGCCTGCTGGTTTTATACCTGCTGCTGGGATTGACAAAGCTGCCTCTGATTGGTTGCAAAGGCTGCTGGGATTGACAAGGCTGCCTCTGGTTGGTTAACCAGGCATTCTTTGATTGACAAGGCATCTGTCCCTCCCCCTCACCTCATTGCTCACCAATTAACCCATTAACTAACGTCTAGCCGAACCAATCAACCCACTTGAAGGATTACTGTTCATCTTTTTTTCTTAGGGTGTCCCTTTGTTCATTGGAGAAATGTTGGGGGGTATGGAGTTCTCCGACTCCCGAGCCATCTGAAGGCAAGCCTGTACAGTGAAGGGTTTTGTTTAAAACGTCTAGTGTTTTATTATGTTTCTATACATGTTGGATGCCGCCCAGCGTGCCTGGGGCAACCCAGTCCGTTGCGTGGGGCATAAAGAATAAAATTATCATTATGGAATGGGGCGACCCGCTGTGTGTGTGTGTGTTTGTGATTAATGCACTTGGAGGGAAGAGCTGGCTGGAACTCTAAACAGAAGCAGCAGAACGCACTGCAACATTTGGTTGCAGGTCCCATTTGCCACATACCACAGATGAAGTCCCTACTTTGAAGCATTTACCATATAGAAATCCTCCTCCTCCTTTTGGACTGACAAGTGTAAAAGCATGAGACAAAAGGAGCTAGAAGGAAAGAGGAAACTTTGCACAATCTGGAAGAGAGTGAAAGAAGAAAAGAGTGGTAAAGGAACTAAACAAAACACACACACACACACACACACACACACAATAGGTGGGGGGGGGAGAAGAAAAAAATCCAAATCAAGAGGGAAAAGAGAGAGAGAAATTGGGTGGCCTGAGCGCAGGCCAATGGCCTGCTGGTTTTATACCTGCTGCTGGGATTGACAAAGCTGCCTCTGATTGGTTGCAAAGGCTGCTGGGATTGACAAGGCTGCCTCTGGTTGGTTAACCAGGCATTCTTTGATTGACAAGGCATCTGTCCCTCCCCCTCACCTCATTGCTCACCAATTAACCCATTAACTAACGTCTAGCCGAACCAATCAACCCACTTGAAGGATTACTGTTCATCTTTTTTTCTTAGGGTGTCCCTTTGTTCATTGGAGAAATGTTGGGGGGTATGGAGTTCTCCGACTCCCGAGCCATCTGAAGGCAAGCCTGTACAGTGAAGGGTTTTGTTTAAAACGTCTAGTGTTTTATTATGTTTCTATACATGTTGGATGCCGCCCAGCGTGCCTGGGGCAACCCAGTCCGTTGCGTGGGGCATAAAGAATAAAATTATCATTATGGAATGGGGCGACCCGCTGTGTGTGTGTGTGTTTGTGATTAATGCACTTGGAGGGAAGAGCTGGCTGGAACTCTAAACAGAAGCAGCAGAACGCACTGCAACATTTGGTTGCAGGTCCCATTTGCCACATACCACAGATGAAGTCCCTACTTTGAAGCATTTACCATATAGAAATCCTCCTCCTCCTTTTGGACTGACAAGTGTAAAAGCATGAGACAAAAGGAGCTGGAAGGAAAGAGGAAACTTTGCACAATCTGGAAGAGAGTGAAAGAAGAAAAGAGTGGTAAAGGAACTAAACAAAACACACACACACACACACACACACACAATAGGTGGGGGGGGGGGAGAAGAAAAAAATCCAAATCAAGAGGGAAAAGAGAGAGAGAAATTGGGTGGCCTGAGCGCAGGCCAATGGCCTGAGCGCAGGCCAATGGCCTGAGCGCAGGCCAATGGCCTGAGCGCAGGCCAATGGCCTGAGCGCAGGCCAATGGCCTGAGCGCAGGCCAATGGTCTGAGCGCAGGCCAGGCCTGCTGGTTTTATACCTGCTGCTGGGATTGACAAAGCTGCCTCTGATTGGTTGCAAAGGCTGCTGGGATTGACAAGGCTGCCTCTGGTTGGTTAACCAGGCATTCTTTGATTGACAAGGCATCTGTCCCTCCCCTTCACCTCATTGCTCACCAATTAACCCATTAACTAACGTCTAGCCGAACCAATCAACCCACTTGAAGGATTACTGTTCATCTTTTTTTCTTAGGGTGTCCCTTTGTTCATTGGAGAAATGTTGGGGGGTATGGAGTTCTCCGACTCCCGAGCCATCTGAAGGCAAGCCTGTACAGTGAAGGGTTTTGTTTAAAACGTCTAGTGTTTTATTATGTTTCTATACATGTTGGATGCCGCCCAGCGTGCCTGGGGCAACCCAGTCCGTTGCGTGGGGCATAAAGAATAAAATTATCATTATGGAATGGGGCGACCCGCTGTGTGTGTGTGTGTTTGTGATTAATGCACTTGGAGGGAAGAGCTGGCTGGAACTCTAAACAGAAGCAGCAGAACGCACTGCAACATTTGGTTGCAGGTCCCATTTGCCACATACCACAGATGAAGTCCCTACTTTGAAGCATTTACCATATAGAAATCCTCCTCCTCCTTTTGGACTGACAAGTGTAAAAGCATGAGACAAAAGGAGCTGGAAGGAAAGAGGAAACTTTGCACAATCTGGAAGAGAGTGAAAGAAGAAAAGAGTGGTAAAGGAACTAAACAAAACACACACACACACACACACACACACAATAGGTGGGGGGGGGAGAAGAAAAAAATCCAAATCAAGAGGGAAAAGAGAGAGAGAAATTGGGTGGCCTGAGCGCAGGCCAATGGCCTGCTGGTTTTATACCTGCTGCTGGGATTGACAAAGCTGCCTCTGATTGGTTGCAAAGGCTGCTGGGATTGACAAGGCTGCCTCTGGTTGGTTAACCAGGCATTCTTTGATTGACAAGGCATCTGTCCCTCCCCTTCACCTCATTGCTCACCAATTAACCCATTAACTAACGTCTAGCCGAACCAATCAACCCACTTGAAGGATTACTGTTCATCTTTTTTTCTTAGGGTGTCCCTTTGTTCATTGGAGAAATGTTGGGGGGTATGGAGTTCTCCGACTCCCGAGCCATCTGAAGGCAAGCCTGTACAGTGAAGGGTTTTGTTTAAAACGTCTAGTGTTTTATTATGTTTCTATACATGTTGGATGCCGCCCAGCGTGCCTGGGGCAACCCAGTCCGTTGCGTGGGGCATAAAGAATAAAATTATCATTATGGAATGGGGCGACCCGCTGTGTGTGTGTGTGTTTGTGATTAATGCACTTGGAGGGAAGAGCTGGCTGGAACTCTAAACAGAAGCAGCAGAACGCACTGCAACATTTGGTTGCAGGTCCCATTTGCCACATACCACAGATGAAGTCCCTACTTTGAAGCATTTACCATATAGAAATCCTCCTCCTCCTTTTGGACTGACAAGTGTAAAAGCATGAGACAAAAGGAGCTGGAAGGAAAGAGGAAACTTTGCACAATCTGGAAGAGAGTGAAAGAAGAAAAGAGTGGTAAAGGAACTAAACAAAACACACACACACACACACACACACACACACACACACAATAGGTGGGGGGGGGAGAAGAAAAAAATCCAAATCAAGAGGGAAAAGAGAGAGAGAAATTGGGTGGCCTGAGCGCAGGCCAATGGCCTGAGCGCAGGCCAATGGCCTGAGCGCAGGCCAATGGCCTGAGCGCAGGCCAATGGCCTGAGCGCAGGCCAATGGCCTGAGCGCAGGCCAATGGCCTGAGCGCAGGCCAATGGCCTGAGCGCAGGCCAATGGCCTGAGCGCAGGCCAATGGCCTGAGCGCAGGCCAATGGCCTGAGCGCAGGCCAATGGCCTGAGCGCAGGCCAGGCCTGCTGGTTTTATACCTGCTGCTGGGATTGACAAAGCTGCCTCTGATTGGTTGCAAAGGCTGCTGGGATTGACAAGGCTGCCTCTGGTTGGTTAACCAGGCATTCTTTGATTGACAAGGCATCTGTCCCTCCCCTTCACCTCATTGCTCACCAATTAACCCATTAACTAACGTCTAGCCGAACCAATCAACCCACTTGAAGGATTACTGTTCATCTTTTTTTCTTAGGGTGTCCCTTTGTTCATTGGAGAAATGTTGGGGGGTATGGAGTTCTCCGACTCCCGAGCCATCTGAAGGCAAGCCTGTACAGTGAAGGGTTTTGTTTAAAACGTCTAGTGTTTTATTATGTTTCTATACATGTTGGATGCCGCCCAGCGTGCCTGGGGCAACCCAGTCCGTTGCGTGGGGCATAAAGAATAAAATTATCATTATGGAATGGGGCGACCCGCTGTGTGTGTGTGTGTTTGTGATTAATGCACTTGGAGGGAAGAGCTGGCTGGAACTCTAAACAGAAGCAGCAGAACGCACTGCAACATTTGGTTGCAGGTCCCATTTGCCACATACCACAGATGAAGTCCCTACTTTGAAGCATTTACCATATAGAAATCCTCCTCCTCCTTTTGGACTGACAAGTGTAAAAGCATGAGACAAAAGGAGCTGGAAGGAAAGAGGAAACTTTGCACAATCTGGAAGAGAGTGAAAGAAGAAAAGAGTGGTAAAGGAACTAAACAAAACACACACACACACACACACACACACACACACACACACAATAGGTGGGGGGGGGAGAAGAAAAAAATCCAAATCAAGAGGGAAAAGAGAGAGAGAAATTGGGTGGCCTGAGCGCAGGCCAATGGCCTGAGCGCAGGCCAATGGCCTGAGCGCAGGCCAATGGCCTGAGCGCAGGCCAATGGCCTGAGCGCAGGCCAATGGCCTGAGCGCAGGCCAATGGCCTGAGCGCAGGCCAATGGCCTGAGCGCAGGCCAATGGCCTGAGCGCAGGCCAATGGCCTGAGCGCAGGCCAATGGCCTGAGCGCAGGCCAATGGCCTGAGCGCAGGCCAGGCCTGCTGGTTTTATACCTGCTGCTGGGATTGACAAAGCTGCCTCTGATTGGTTGCAAAGGCTGCTGGGATTGACAAGGCTGCCTCTGGTTGGTTAACCAGGCATTCTTTGATTGACAAGGCATCTGTCCCTCCCCTTCACCTCATTGCTCACCAATTAACCCATTAACTAACGTCTAGCCGAACCAATCAACCCACTTGAAGGATTACTGTTCATCTTTTTTTCTTAGGGTGTCCCTTTGTTCATTGGAGAAATGTTGGGGGGTATGGAGTTCTCCGACTCCCGAGCCATCTGAAGGCAAGCCTGTACAGTGAAGGGTTTTGTTTAAAACGTCTAGTGTTTTATTATGTTTCTATACATGTTGGATGCCGCCCAGCGTGCCTGGGGCAACCCAGTCCGTTGCGTGGGGCATAAAGAATAAAATTATCATTATGGAATGGGGCGACCCGCTGTGTGTGTGTGTGTTTGTGATTAATGCACTTGGAGGGAAGAGCTGGCTGGAACTCTAAACAGAAGCAGCAGAACGCACTGCAACATTTGGTTGCAGGTCCCATTTGCCACATACCACAGATGAAGTCCCTACTTTGAAGCATTTACCATATAGAAATCCTCCTCCTCCTTTTGGACTGACAAGTGTAAAAGCATGAGACAAAAGGAGCTGGAAGGAAAGAGGAAACTTTGCACAATCTGGAAGAGAGTGAAAGAAGAAAAGAGTGGTAAAGGAACTAAACAAAACACACACACACACACACACACACACACACACACACACAATAGGTGGGGGGGGGGAGAAGAAAAAAATCCAAATCAAGAGGGAAAAGAGAGAGAGAAATTGGGTGGCCTGAGCGCAGGCCAGGCCTGCTGGTTTTATACCTGCTGCTGGGATTGACAAAGCTGCCTCTGATTGGTTGCAAAGGCTGCTGGGATTGACAAGGCTGCCTCTGGTTGGTTAACCAGGCATTCTTTGATTGACAAGGCATCTGTCCCTCCCCTTCACCTCATTGCTCACCAATTAACCCATTAACTAACGTCTAGCCGAACCAATCAACCCACTTGAAGGATTACTGTTCATCTTTTTTTCTTAGGGTGTCCCTTTGTTCATTGGAGAAATGTTGGGGGGTATGGAGTTCTCCGACTCCCGAGCCATCTGAAGGCAAGCCTGTACAGTGAAGGGTTTTGTTTAAAACGTCTAGTGTTTTATTATGTTTCTATACATGTTGGATGCCGCCCAGCGTGCCTGGGGCAACCCAGTCCGTTGCGTGGGGCATAAAGAATAAAATTATCATTATGGAATGGGGCGACCCGCTGTGTGTGTGTGTGTTTGTGATTAATGCACTTGGAGGGAAGAGCTGGCTGGAACTCTAAACAGAAGCAGCAGAACGCACTGCAACATTTGGTTGCAGGTCCCATTTGCCACATACCACAGATGAAGTCCCTACTTTGAAGCATTTACCATATAGAAATCCTCCTCCTCCTTTTGGACTGACAAGTGTAAAAGCATGAGACAAAAGGAGCTGGAAGGAAAGAGGAAACTTTGCACAATCTGGAAGAGAGTGAAAGAAGAAAAGAGTGGTAAAGGAACTAAACAAAAAAACACACACACACACACACACACACACACACACAATAGGTGGGGGGGGGAGAAGAAAAAAATCCAAATCAAGAGGGAAAAGAGAGAGAGAAATTGGGTGGCCTGAGCGCAGGCCAATGGCCTGAGCGCAGGCCAATGGCCTGAGCGCAGGCCAATGGCCTGAGCGCAGGCCAATGGCCTGAGCGCAGGCCAATGGCCTGAGCGCAGGCCAATGGCCTGAGCGCAGGCCAATGGCCTGAGCGCAGGCCAATGGCCTGAGCGCAGGCCAATGGCCTGAGCGCAGGCCAATGGCCTGAGCGCAGGCCAATGGCCTGAGCGCAGGCCAATGGCCTGAGCGCAGGCCAATGGCCTGAGCGCAGGCCAATGGCCTGAGCGCAGGCCAATGGCCTGAGCGCAGGCCAGGCCTGCTGGTTTTATACCTGCTGCTGGGATTGACAAAGCTGCCTCTGATTGGTTGCAAAGGCTGCTGGGATTGACAAGGCTGCCTCTGGTTGGTTAACCAGGCATTCTTTGATTGACAAGGCATCTGTCCCTCCCCTTCACCTCATTGCTCACCAATTAACCCATTAACTAACGTCTAGCCGAACCAATCAACCCACTTGAAGGATTACTGTTCATCTTTTTTTCTTAGGGTGTCCCTTTGTTCATTGGAGAAATGTTGGGGGGTATGGAGTTCTCCGACTCCCGAGCCATCTGAAGGCAAGCCTGTACAGTGAAGGGTTTTGTTTAAAACGTCTAGTGTTTTATTATGTTTCTATACATGTTGGATGCCGCCCAGCGTGCCTGGGGCAACCCAGTCCGTTGCGTGGGGCATAAAGAATAAAATTATCATTATGGAATGGGGCGACCCGCTGTGTGTGTGTGTGTTTGTGATTAATGCACTTGGAGGGAAGAGCTGGCTGGAACTCTAAACAGAAGCAGCAGAACGCACTGCAACATTTGGTTGCAGGTCCCATTTGCCACATACCACAGATGAAGTCCCTACTTTGAAGCATTTACCATATAGAAATCCTCCTCCTCCTTTTGGACTGACAAGTGTAAAAGCATGAGACAAAAGGAGCTGGAAGGAAAGAGGAAACTTTGCACAATCTGGAAGAGAGTGAAAGAAGAAAAGAGTGGTAAAGGAACTAAACAAAACACACACACACACACACACACACACACACACACACACACAATAGGTGGGGGGGGGAGAAGAAAAAAATCCAAATCAAGAGGGAAAAGAGAGAGAGAAATTGGGTGGCCTGAGCGCAGGCCAATGGCCTGAGCGCAGGCCAATGGCCTGAGCGCAGGCCAATGGCCTGAGCGCAGGCCAATGGCCTGAGCGCAGGCCAATGGCCTGAGCGCAGGCCAATGGCCTGAGCGCAGGCCAATGGCCTGAGCGCAGGCCAATGGCCTGAGCGCAGGCCAATGGCCTGAGCGCAGGCCAATGGCCTGAGCGCAGGCCAATGGCCTGAGCGCAGGCCAATGGCCTGAGCGCAGGCCAATGGCCTGAGCGCAGGCCAATGGCCTGAGCGCAGGCCAATGGCCTGAGCGCAGGCCAATGGCCTGAGCGCAGGCCAATGGCCTGAGCGCAGGCCAGGCCTGCTGGTTTTATACCTGCTGCTGGGATTGACAAAGCTGCCTCTGATTGGTTGCAAAGGCTGCTGGGATTGACAAGGCTGCCTCTGGTTGGTTAACCAGGCATTCTTTGATTGACAAGGCATCTGTCCCTCCCCTTCACCTCATTGCTCACCAATTAACCCATTAACTAACGTCTAGCCGAACCAATCAACCCACTTGAAGGATTACTGTTCATCTTTTTTTCTTAGGGTGTCCCTTTGTTCATTGGAGAAATGTTGGGGGGTATGGAGTTCTCCGACTCCCGAGCCATCTGAAGGCAAGCCTGTACAGTGAAGGGTTTTGTTTAAAACGTCTAGTGTTTTATTATGTTTCTATACATGTTGGATGCCGCCCAGCGTGCCTGGGGCAACCCAGTCCGTTGCGTGGGGCATAAAGAATAAAATTATCATTATGGAATGGGGCGACCCGCTGTGTGTGTGTGTGTTTGTGATTAATGCACTTGGAGGGAAGAGCTGGCTGGAACTCTAAACAGAAGCAGCAGAACGCACTGCAACATTTGGTTGCAGGTCCCATTTGCCACATACCACAGATGAAGTCCCTACTTTGAAGCATTTACCATATAGAAATCCTCCTCCTCCTTTTGGACTGACAAGTGTAAAAGCATGAGACAAAAGGAGCTGGAAGGAAAGAGGAAACTTTGCACAATCTGGAAGAGAGTGAAAGAAGAAAAGAGTGGTAAAGGAACTAAACAAAAAAACACACACACACACACACACACACACACACACACACAATAGGTGGGGGGGGGAGAAGAAAAAAATCCAAATCAAGAGGGAAAAGAGAGAGAGAAATTGGGTGGCCTGAGCGCAGGCCAATGGCCTGAGCGCAGGCCAATGGCCTGAGCGCAGGCCAATGGCCTGAGCGCAGGCCAATGGCCTGAGCGCAGGCCAATGGCCTGAGCGCAGGCCAATGGCCTGAGCGCAGGCCAATGGCCTGAGCGCAGGCCAATGGCCTGAGCGCAGGCCAATGGCCTGAGCGCAGGCCAATGGCCTGAGCGCAGGCCAATGGCCTGAGCGCAGGCCAATGGCCTGAGCGCAGGCCAGGCCTGCTGGTTTTATACCTGCTGCTGGGATTGACAAAGCTGCCTCTGATTGGTTGCAAAGGCTGCTGGGATTGACAAGGCTGCCTCTGGTTGGTTAACCAGGCATTCTTTGATTGACAAGGCATCTGTCCCTCCCCTTCACCTCATTGCTCACCAATTAACCCATTAACTAACGTCTAGCCGAACCAATCAACCCACTTGAAGGATTACTGTTCATCTTTTTTTCTTAGGGTGTCCCTTTGTTCATTGGAGAAATGTTGGGGGGTATGGAGTTCTCCGACTCCCGAGCCATCTGAAGGCAAGCCTGTACAGTGAAGGGTTTTGTTTAAAACGTCTAGTGTTTTATTATGTTTCTATACATGTTGGATGCCGCCCAGCGTGCCTGGGGCAACCCAGTCCGTTGCGTGGGGCATAAAGAATAAAATTATCATTATGGAATGGGGCGACCCGCTGTGTGTGTGTGTGTTTGTGATTAATGCACTTGGAGGGAAGAGCTGGCTGGAACTCTAAACAGAAGCAGCAGAACGCACTGCAACATTTGGTTGCAGGTCCCATTTGCCACATACCACAGATGAAGTCCCTACTTTGAAGCATTTACCATATAGAAATCCTCCTCCTCCTTTTGGACTGACAAGTGTAAAAGCATGAGACAAAAGGAGCTGGAAGGAAAGAGGAAACTTTGCACAATCTGGAAGAGAGTGAAAGAAGAAAAGAGTGGTAAAGGAACTAAACAAAACACACACACACACACACACACACACACACACACACAATAGGTGGGGGGGGGAGAAGAAAAAAATCCAAATCAAGAGGGAAAAGAGAGAGAGAAATTGGGTGGCCTGAGCGCAGGCCAATGGCCTGAGCGCAGGCCAATGGCCTGAGCGCAGGCCAATGGCCTGCTGGTTTTATACCTGCTGCTGGGATTGACAAAGCTGCCTCTGATTGGTTGCAAAGGCTGCTGGGATTGACAAGGCTGCCTCTGGTTGGTTAACCAGGCATTCTTTGATTGACAAGGCATCTGTCCCTCCCCTTCACCTCATTGCTCACCAATTAACCCATTAACTAACGTCTAGCCGAACCAATCAACCCACTTGAAGGATTACTGTTCATCTTTTTTTCTTAGGGTGTCCCTTTGTTCATTGGAGAAATGTTGGGGGGTATGGAGTTCTCCGACTCCCGAGCCATCTGAAGGCAAGCCTGTACAGTGAAGGGTTTTGTTTAAAACGTCTAGTGTTTTATTATGTTTCTATACATGTTGGATGCCGCCCAGCGTGCCTGGGGCAACCCAGTCCGTTGCGTGGGGCATAAAGAATAAAATTATCATTATGGAATGGGGCGACCCGCTGTGTGTGTGTGTGTTTGTGATTAATGCACTTGGAGGGAAGAGCTGGCTGGAACTCTAAACAGAAGCAGCAGAACGCACTGCAACATTTGGTTGCAGGTCCCATTTGCCACATACCACAGATGAAGTCCCTACTTTGAAGCATTTACCATATAGAAATCCTCCTCCTCCTTTTGGACTGACAAGTGTAAAAGCATGAGACAAAAGGAGCTGGAAGGAAAGAGGAAACTTTGCACAATCTGGAAGAGAGTGAAAGAAGAAAAGAGTGGTAAAGGAACTAAACAAAACACACACACACACACACACACACACACACACACACACACACACACACAATAGGTGGGGGGGGGAGAAGAAAAAAATCCAAATCAAGAGGGAAAAGAGAGAGAGAAATTGGGTGGCCTGAGCGCAGGCCAATGGCCTGAGCGCAGGCCAATGGCCTGAGCGCAGGCCAATGGCCTGAGCGCAGGCCAATGGCCTGAGCGCAGGCCAATGGCCTGAGCGCAGGCCAATGGCCTGAGCGCAGGCCAATGGCCTGAGCGCAGGCCAATGGCCTGAGCGCAGGCCAATGGCCTGAGCGCAGGCCAATGGCCTGAGCGCAGGCCAATGGCCTGAGCGCAGGCCAATGGCCTGAGCGCAGGCCAATGGCCTGAGCGCAGGCCAATGGCCTGAGCGCAGGCCAATGGCCTGAGCGCAGGCCAATGGCCTGAGCGCAGGCCAATGGCCTGAGCGCAGGCCAATGGCCTGAGCGCAGGCCAGGCCTGCTGGTTTTATACCTGCTGCTGGGATTGACAAAGCTGCCTCTGATTGGTTGCAAAGGCTGCTGGGATTGACAAGGCTGCCTCTGGTTGGTTAACCAGGCATTCTTTGATTGACAAGGCATCTGTCCCTCCCCTTCACCTCATTGCTCACCAATTAACCCATTAACTAACGTCTAGCCGAACCAATCAACCCACTTGAAGGATTACTGTTCATCTTTTTTTCTTAGGGTGTCCCTTTGTTCATTGGAGAAATGTTGGGGGGTATGGAGTTCTCCGACTCCCGAGCCATCTGAAGGCAAGCCTGTACAGTGAAGGGTTTTGTTTAAAACGTCTAGTGTTTTATTATGTTTCTATACATGTTGGATGCCGCCCAGCGTGCCTGGGGCAACCCAGTCCGTTGCGTGGGGCATAAAGAATAAAATTATCATTATGGAATGGGGCGACCCGCTGTGTGTGTGTGTGTTTGTGATTAATGCACTTGGAGGGAAGAGCTGGCTGGAACTCTAAACAGAAGCAGCAGAACGCACTGCAACATTTGGTTGCAGGTCCCATTTGCCACATACCACAGATGAAGTCCCTACTTTGAAGCATTTACCATATAGAAATCCTCCTCCTCCTTTTGGACTGACAAGTGTAAAAGCATGAGACAAAAGGAGCTGGAAGGAAAGAGGAAACTTTGCACAATCTGGAAGAGAGTGAAAGAAGAAAAGAGTGGTAAAGGAACTAAACAAAACACACACACACACACACACACACACACACACACACACACACACACAATAGGTGGGGGGGGGAGAAGAAAAAAATCCAAATCAAGAGGGAAAAGAGAGAGAGAAATTGGGTGGCCTGAGCGCAGGCCAATGGCCTGAGCGCAGGCCAATGGCCTGAGCGCAGGCCAATGGCCTGAGCGCAGGCCAATGGCCTGAGCGCAGGCCAATGGCCTGAGCGCAGGCCAATGGCCTGAGCGCAGGCCAATGGCCTGAGCGCAGGCCAATGGCCTGAGCGCAGGCCAATGGCCTGAGCGCAGGCCAATGGCCTGAGCGCAGGCCAATGGCCTGAGCGCAGGCCAATGGCCTGAGCGCAGGCCAATGGCCTGAGCGCAGGCCAATGGCCTGAGCGCAGGCCAATGGCCTGAGCGCAGGCCAATGGCCTGAGCGCAGGCCAGGCCTGCTGGTTTTATACCTGCTGCTGGGATTGACAAAGCTGCCTCTGATTGGTTGCAAAGGCTGCTGGGATTGACAAGGCTGCCTCTGGTTGGTTAACCAGGCATTCTTTGATTGACAAGGCATCTGTCCCTCCCCTTCACCTCATTGCTCACCAATTAACCCATTAACTAACGTCTAGCCGAACCAATCAACCCACTTGAAGGATTACTGTTCATCTTTTTTTCTTAGGGTGTCCCTTTGTTCATTGGAGAAATGTTGGGGGGTATGGAGTTCTCCGACTCCCGAGCCATCTGAAGGCAAGCCTGTACAGTGAAGGGTTTTGTTTAAAACGTCTAGTGTTTTATTATGTTTCTATACATGTTGGATGCCGCCCAGCGTGCCTGGGGCAACCCAGTCCGTTGCGTGGGGCATAAAGAATAAAATTATCATTATGGAATGGGGCGACCCGCTGTGTGTGTGTGTGTTTGTGATTAATGCACTTGGAGGGAAGAGCTGGCTGGAACTCTAAACAGAAGCAGCAGAACGCACTGCAACATTTGGTTGCAGGTCCCATTTGCCACATACCACAGATGAAGTCCCTACTTTGAAGCATTTACCATATAGAAATCCTCCTCCTCCTTTTGGACTGACAAGTGTAAAAGCATGAGACAAAAGGAGCTGGAAGGAAAGAGGAAACTTTGCACAATCTGGAAGAGAGTGAAAGAAGAAAAGAGTGGTAAAGGAACTAAACAAAACACACACACACACACACACACACACACACACACACACACAATAGGTGGGGGGGGGAGAAGAAAAAAATCCAAATCAAGAGGGAAAAGAGAGAGAGAAATTGGGTGGCCTGAGCGCAGGCCAATGGCCTGAGCGCAGGCCAATGGCCTGAGCGCAGGCCAATGGCCTGAGCGCAGGCCAATGGCCTGAGCGCAGGCCAATGGCCTGAGCGCAGGCCAATGGCCTGAGCGCAGGCCAATGGCCTGAGCGCAGGCCAATGGCCTGAGCGCAGGCCAATGGCCTGAGCGCAGGCCAATGGCCTGAGCGCAGGCCAATGGCCTGAGCGCAGGCCAATGGCCTGAGCGCAGGCCAATGGCCTGAGCGCAGGCCAATGGCCTGAGCGCAGGCCAATGGCCTGAGCGCAGGCCAATGGCCTGAGCGCAGGCCAATGGCCTGAGCGCAGGCCAATGGCCTGAGCGCAGGCCAATGGCCTGAGCGCAGGCCAGGCCTGCTGGTTTTATACCTGCTGCTGGGATTGACAAAGCTGCCTCTGATTGGTTGCAAAGGCTGCTGGGATTGACAAGGCTGCCTCTGGTTGGTTAACCAGGCATTCTTTGATTGACAAGGCATCTGTCCCTCCCCTTCACCTCATTGCTCACCAATTAACCCATTAACTAACGTCTAGCCGAACCAATCAACCCACTTGAAGGATTACTGTTCATCTTTTTTTCTTAGGGTGTCCCTTTGTTCATTGGAGAAATGTTGGGGGGTATGGAGTTCTCCGACTCCCGAGCCATCTGAAGGCAAGCCTGTACAGTGAAGGGTTTTGTTTAAAACGTCTAGTGTTTTATTATGTTTCTATACATGTTGGATGCCGCCCAGCGTGCCTGGGGCAACCCAGTCCGTTGCGTGGGGCATAAAGAATAAAATTATCATTATGGAATGGGGCGACCCGCTGTGTGTGTGTGTGTTTGTGATTAATGCACTTGGAGGGAAGAGCTGGCTGGAACTCTAAACAGAAGCAGCAGAACGCACTGCAACATTTGGTTGCAGGTCCCATTTGCCACATACCACAGATGAAGTCCCTACTTTGAAGCATTTACCATATAGAAATCCTCCTCCTCCTTTTGGACTGACAAGTGTAAAAGCATGAGACAAAAGGAGCTGGAAGGAAAGAGGAAACTTTGCACAATCTGGAAGAGAGTGAAAGAAGAAAAGAGTGGTAAAGGAACTAAACAAAAAACACACACACACACACACACACACACACACACACACACACAATAGGTGGGGGGGGGGAGAAGAAAAAAATCCAAATCAAGAGGGAAAAGAGAGAGAGAAATTGGGTGGCCTGAGCGCAGGCCAATGGCCTGAGCGCAGGCCAATGGCCTGAGCGCAGGCCAAGAGGCCAGGCCTGCTGGTTTTATACCTGCTGCTGGGATTGACAAAGCTGCCTCTGATTGGTTGCAAAGGCTGCTGGGATTGACAAGGCTGCCTCTGGTTGGTTAACCAGGCATTCTTTGATTGACAAGGCATCTGTCCCTCCCCTTCACCTCATTGCTCACCAATTAACCCATTAACTAACGTCTAGCCGAACCAATCAACCCACTTGAAGGATTACTGTTCATCTTTTTTTCTTAGGGTGTCCCTTTGTTCATTGGAGAAATGTTGGGGGGTATGGAGTTCTCCGACTCCCGAGCCATCTGAAGGCAAGCCTGTACAGTGAAGGGTTTTGTTTAAAACGTCTAGTGTTTTATTATGTTTCTATACATGTTGGATGCCGCCCAGCGTGCCTGGGGCAACCCAGTCCGTTGCGTGGGGCATAAAGAATAAAATTATCATTATGGAATGGGGCGACCCGCTGTGTGTGTGCGTGTTTGTGATTAATGCACTTGGAGGGAAGAGCTGGCTGGAACTCTAAACAGAAGCAGCAGAACGCACTGCAACATTTGGTTGCAGGTCCCATTTGCCACATACCACAGATGAAGTCCCTACTTTGAAGCATTTACCATATAGAAATCCTCCTCCTCCTTTTGGACTGACAAGTGTAAAAGCATGAGACAAAAGGAGCTGGAAGGAAAGAGGAAACTTTGCACAATCTGGAAGAGAGTGAAAGAAGAAAAGAGTGGTAAAGGAACTAAACAAAAAAAACACACACACACACACACACACACACACACAATAGGTGGGGGGGGGAGAAGAAAAAAATCCAAATCAAGAGGGAAAAGAGAGAGAGAAATTGGGTGGCCTGAGCGCAGGCCAATGGCCTGAGCGCAGGCCAATGGCCTGAGCGCAGGCCAATGGCCTGAGCGCAGGCCAATGGCCTGAGCGCAGGCCAATGGCCTGAGCGCAGGCCAATGGCCTGAGCGCAGGCCAATGGCCTGAGCGCAGGCCAATGGCCTGAGCGCAGGCCAATGGCCTGAGCGCAGGCCAATGGCCTGAGCGCAGGCCAATGGCCTGAGCGCAGGCCAATGGCCTGAGCGCAGGCCAATGGCCTGAGCGCAGGCCAATGGCCTGAGCGCAGGCCAATGGCCTGAGCGCAGGCCAATGGCCTGAGCGCAGGCCAATGGCCTGAGCGCAGGCCAATGGCCTGAGCGCAGGCCAGGCCTGCTGGTTTTATACCTGCTGCTGGGATTGACAAAGCTGCCTCTGATTGGTTGCAAAGGCTGCTGGGATTGACAAGGCTGCCTCTGGTTGGTTAACCAGGCATTCTTTGATTGACAAGGCATCTGTCCCTCCCCTTCACCTCATTGCTCACCAATTAACCCATTAACTAACGTCTAGCCGAACCAATCAACCCACTTGAAGGATTACTGTTCATCTTTTTTTCTTAGGGTGTCCCTTTGTTCATTGGAGAAATGTTGGGGGGTATGGAGTTCTCCGACTCCCGAGCCATCTGAAGGCAAGCCTGTACAGTGAAGGGTTTTGTTTAAAACGTCTAGTGTTTTATTATGTTTCTATACATGTTGGATGCCGCCCAGCGTGCCTGGGGCAACCCAGTCCGTTGCGTGGGGCATAAAGAATAAAATTATCATTATGGAATGGGGCGACCCGCTGTGTGTGTGTGTGTTTGTGATTAATGCACTTGGAGGGAAGAGCTGGCTGGAACTCTAAACAGAAGCAGCAGAACGCACTGCAACATTTGGTTGCAGGTCCCATTTGCCACATACCACAGATGAAGTCCCTACTTTGAAGCATTTACCATATAGAAATCCTCCTCCTCCTTTTGGACTGACAAGTGTAAAAGCATGAGACAAAAGGAGCTGGAAGGAAAGAGGAAACTTTGCACAATCTGGAAGAGAGTGAAAGAAGAAAAGAGTGGTAAAGGAACTAAACAAAAAACACACACACACACACACACACACACACACACACACACACAATAGGTGGGGGGGGGGAGAAGAAAAAAATCCAAATCAAGAGGGAAAAGAGAGAGAGAAATTGGGTGGCCTGAGCGCAGGCCAATGGCCTGAGCGCAGGCCAATGGCCTGAGCGCAGGCCAAGAGGCCAGGCCTGCTGGTTTTATACCTGCTGCTGGGATTGACAAAGCTGCCTCTGATTGGTTGCAAAGGCTGCTGGGATTGACAAGGCTGCCTCTGGTTGGTTAACCAGGCATTCTTTGATTGACAAGGCATCTGTCCCTCCCCTTCACCTCATTGCTCACCAATTAACCCATTAACTAACGTCTAGCCGAACCAATCAACCCACTTGAAGGATTACTGTTCATCTTTTTTTCTTAGGGTGTCCCTTTGTTCATTGGAGAAATGTTGGGGGGTATGGAGTTCTCCGACTCCCGAGCCATCTGAAGGCAAGCCTGTACAGTGAAGGGTTTTGTTTAAAACGTCTAGTGTTTTATTATGTTTCTATACATGTTGGATGCCGCCCAGCGTGCCTGGGGCAACCCAGTCCGTTGCGTGGGGCATAAAGAATAAAATTATCATTATGGAATGGGGCGACCCGCTGTGTGTGTGCGTGTTTGTGATTAATGCACTTGGAGGGAAGAGCTGGCTGGAACTCTAAACAGAAGCAGCAGAACGCACTGCAACATTTGGTTGCAGGTCCCATTTGCCACATACCACAGATGAAGTCCCTACTTTGAAGCATTTACCATATAGAAATCCTCCTCCTCCTTTTGGACTGACAAGTGTAAAAGCATGAGACAAAAGGAGCTGGAAGGAAAGAGGAAACTTTGCACAATCTGGAAGAGAGTGAAAGAAGAAAAGAGTGGTAAAGGAACTAAACAAAAAACACACACACACACACACACACACACACACACACACACAATAGGTGGGGGGGGGAGAAGAAAAAAATCCAAATCAAGAGGGAAAAGAGAGAGAGAAATTGGGTGGCCTGAGCGCAGGCCAATGGCCTGAGCGCAGGCCAATGGCCTGAGCGCAGGCCAATGGCCTGAGCGCAGGCCAATGGCCTGAGCGCAGGCCAATGGCCTGAGCGCAGGCCAATGGCCTGAGCGCAGGCCAATGGCCTGAGCGCAGGCCAATGGCCTGAGCGCAGGCCAATGGCCTGAGCGCAGGCCAATGGCCTGAGCGCAGGCCAATGGCCTGAGCGCAGGCCAATGGCCTGAGCGCAGGCCAATGGCCTGAGCGCAGGCCAATGGCCTGAGCGCAGGCCAATGGCCTGAGCGCAGGCCAATGGCCTGAGCGCAGGCCAATGGCCTGAGCGCAGGCCAATGGCCTGAGCGCAGGCCAGGCCTGCTGGTTTTATACCTGCTGCTGGGATTGACAAAGCTGCCTCTGATTGGTTGCAAAGGCTGCTGGGATTGACAAGGCTGCCTCTGGTTGGTTAACCAGGCATTCTTTGATTGACAAGGCATCTGTCCCTCCCCTTCACCTCATTGCTCACCAATTAACCCATTAACTAACGTCTAGCCGAACCAATCAACCCACTTGAAGGATTACTGTTCATCTTTTTTTCTTAGGGTGTCCCTTTGTTCATTGGAGAAATGTTGGGGGGTATGGAGTTCTCCGACTCCCGAGCCATCTGAAGGCAAGCCTGTACAGTGAAGGGTTTTGTTTAAAACGTCTAGTGTTTTATTATGTTTCTATACATGTTGGATGCCGCCCAGCGTGCCTGGGGCAACCCAGTCCGTTGCGTGGGGCATAAAGAATAAAATTATCATTATGGAATGGGGCGACCCGCTGTGTGTGTGTGTGTTTGTGATTAATGCACTTGGAGGGAAGAGCTGGCTGGAACTCTAAACAGAAGCAGCAGAACGCACTGCAACATTTGGTTGCAGGTCCCATTTGCCACATACCACAGATGAAGTCCCTACTTTGAAGCATTTACCATATAGAAATCCTCCTCCTCCTTTTGGACTGACAAGTGTAAAAGCATGAGACAAAAGGAGCTGGAAGGAAAGAGGAAACTTTGCACAATCTGGAAGAGAGTGAAAGAAGAAAAGAGTGGTAAAGGAACTAAACAAAACACACACACACACACACACACACACACACACACACACAATAGGTGGGGGGGGGAGAAGAAAAAAATCCAAATCAAGAGGGAAAAGAGAGAGAGAAATTGGGTGGCCTGAGCGCAGGCCAATGGCCTGAGCGCAGGCCAATGGCCTGAGCGCAGGCCAATGGCCTGAGCGCAGGCCAATGGCCTGAGCGCAGGCCAATGGCCTGAGCGCAGGCCAATGGCCTGAGCGCAGGCCAATGGCCTGAGCGCAGGCCAATGGCCTGAGCGCAGGCCAATGGCCTGAGCGCAGGCCAGGCCTGCTGGTTTTATACCTGCTGCTGGGATTGACAAAGCTGCCTCTGATTGGTTGCAAAGGCTGCTGGGATTGACAAGGCTGCCTCTGGTTGGTTAACCAGGCATTCTTTGATTGACAAGGCATCTGTCCCTCCCCTTCACCTCATTGCTCACCAATTAACCCATTAACTAACGTCTAGCCGAACCAATCAACCCACTTGAAGGATTACTGTTCATCTTTTTTTCTTAGGGTGTCCCTTTGTTCATTGGAGAAATGTTGGGGGGTATGGAGTTCTCCGACTCCCGAGCCATCTGAAGGCAAGCCTGTACAGTGAAGGGTTTTGTTTAAAACGTCTAGTGTTTTATTATGTTTCTATACATGTTGGATGCCGCCCAGCGTGCCTGGGGAAACCCAGTCCGTTGCGTGGGGCATAAAGAATAAAATTATCATTATGGAATGGGGCGACCCGCTGTGTGTGTGTGTGTTTGTGATTAATGCACTTGGAGGGAAGAGCTGGCTGGAACTCTAAACAGAAGCAGCAGAACGCACTGCAACATTTGGTTGCAGGTCCCATTTGCCACATACCACAGATGAAGTCCCTACTTTGAAGCATTTACCATATAGAAATCCTCCTCCTCCTTTTGGACTGACAAGTGTAAAAGCATGAGACAAAAGGAGCTGGAAGGAAAGAGGAAACTTTGCACAATCTGGAAGAGAGTGAAAGAAGAAAAGAGTGGTAAAGGAACTAAACAAAAAACACACACACACACACACACACACACACACAATAGGTGGGGGGGGGGAGAAGAAAAAAATCCAAATCAAGAGGGAAAAGAGAGAGAGAAATTGGGTGGCCTGAGCGCAGGCCAATGGCCTGAGCGCAGGCCAATGGCCTGCTGGTTTTATACCTGCTGCTGGGATTGACAAAGCTGCCTCTGATTGGTTGCAAAGGCTGCTGGGATTGACAAGGCTGCCTCTGGTTGGTTAACCAGGCATTCTTTGATTGACAAGGCATCTGTCCCTCCCCTTCACCTCATTGCTCACCAATTAACCCATTAACTAACGTCTAGCCGAACCAATCAACCCACTTGAAGGATTACTGTTCATCTTTTTTTCTTAGGGTGTCCCTTTGTTCATTGGAGAAATGTTGGGGGGTATGGAGTTCTCCGACTCCCGAGCCATCTGAAGGCAAGCCTGTACAGTGAAGGGTTTTGTTTAAAACGTCTAGTGTTTTATTATGTTTCTATACATGTTGGATGCCGCCCAGCGTGCCTGGGGCAACCCAGTCCGTTGCGTGGGGCATAAAGAATAAAATTATCATTATGGAATGGGGCGACCCGCTGTGTGTGTGTGTGTTTGTGATTAATGCACTTGGAGGGAAGAGCTGGCTGGAACTCTAAACAGAAGCAGCAGAACGCACTGCAACATTTGGTTGCAGGTCCCATTTGCCACATACCACAGATGAAGTCCCTACTTTGAAGCATTTACCATATAGAAATCCTCCTCCTCCTTTTGGACTGACAAGTGTAAAAGCATGAGACAAAAGGAGCTGGAAGGAAAGAGGAAACTTTGCACAATCTGGAAGAGAGTGAAAGAAGAAAAGAGTGGTAAAGGAACTAAACAAAACACACACACACACACACACACACACACACACACACACACACACAATAGGTGGGGGGGGGGAGAAGAAAAAAATCCAAATCAAGAGGGAAAAGAGAGAGAGAAATTGGGTGGCCTGAGCGCAGGCCAATGGCCTGAGCGCAGGCCAATGGCCTGAGCGCAGGCCAATGGCCTGAGCGCAGGCCAATGGCCTGAGCGCAGGCCAATGGCCTGAGCGCAGGCCAATGGCCTGAGCGCAGGCCAATGGCCTGAGCGCAGGCCAATGGCCTGAGCGCAGGCCAATGGCCTGAGCGCAGGCCAATGGCCTGAGCGCAGGCCAATGGCCTGAGCGCAGGCCAATGGCCTGAGCGCAGGCCAATGGCCTGAGCGCAGGCCAATGGCCTGAGCGCAGGCCAATGGCCTGAGCGCAGGCCAATGGCCTGAGCGCAGGCCAATGGCCTGAGCGCAGGCCAATGGCCTGAGCGCAGGCCAGGCCTGCTGGTTTTATACCTGCTGCTGGGATTGACAAAGCTGCCTCTGATTGGTTGCAAAGGCTGCTGGGATTGACAAGGCTGCCTCTGGTTGGTTAACCAGGCATTCTTTGATTGACAAGGCATCTGTCCCTCCCCTTCACCTCATTGCTCACCAATTAACCCATTAACTAACGTCTAGCCGAACCAATCAACCCACTTGAAGGATTACTGTTCATCTTTTTTTCTTAGGGTGTCCCTTTGTTCATTGGAGAAATGTTGGGGGGTATGGAGTTCTCCGACTCCCGAGCCATCTGAAGGCAAGCCTGTACAGTGAAGGGTTTTGTTTAAAACGTCTAGTGTTTTATTATGTTTCTATACATGTTGGATGCCGCCCAGCGTGCCTGGGGCAACCCAGTCCGTTGCGTGGGGCATAAAGAATAAAATTATCATTATGGAATGGGGCGACCCGCTGTGTGTGTGTGTGTTTGTGATTAATGCACTTGGAGGGAAGAGCTGGCTGGAACTCTAAACAGAAGCAGCAGAACGCACTGCAACATTTGGTTGCAGGTCCCATTTGCCACATACCACAGATGAAGTCCCTACTTTGAAGCATTTACCATATAGAAATCCTCCTCCTCCTTTTGGACTGACAAGTGTAAAAGCATGAGACAAAAGGAGCTGGAAGGAAAGAGGAAACTTTGCACAATCTGGAAGAGAGTGAAAGAAGAAAAGAGTGGTAAAGGAACTAAACAAAACACACACACACACACACACACACACACACACACACACAATAGGTGGGGGGGGGAGAAGAAAAAAATCCAAATCAAGAGGGAAAAGAGAGAGAGAAATTGGGTGGCCTGAGCGCAGGCCAATGGCCTGAGCGCAGGCCAATGGCCTGAGCGCAGGCCAATGGCCTGAGCGCAGGCCAATGGCCTGAGCGCAGGCCAATGGCCTGAGCGCAGGCCAATGGCCTGAGCGCAGGCCAATGGCCTGAGCGCAGGCCAATGGCCTGAGCGCAGGCCAATGGCCTGAGCGCAGGCCAATGGCCTGAGCGCAGGCCAATGGCCTGAGCGCAGGCCAATGGCCTGAGCGCAGGCCAATGGCCTGAGCGCAGGCCAATGGCCTGAGCGCAGGCCAATGGCCTGAGCGCAGGCCAATGGCCTGAGCGCAGGCCAATGGCCTGAGCGCAGGCCAATGGCCTGAGCGCAGGCCAATGGCCTGAGCGCAGGCCAATGGCCTGAGCGCAGGCCAATGGCCTGAGCGCAGGCCAGGCCTGCTGGTTTTATACCTGCTGCTGGGATTGACAAAGCTGCCTCTGATTGGTTGCAAAGGCTGCTGGGATTGACAAGGCTGCCTCTGGTTGGTTAACCAGGCATTCTTTGATTGACAAGGCATCTGTCCCTCCCCTTCACCTCATTGCTCACCAATTAACCCATTAACTAACGTCTAGCCGAACCAATCAACCCACTTGAAGGATTACTGTTCATCTTTTTTTCTTAGGGTGTCCCTTTGTTCATTGGAGAAATGTTGGGGGGTATGGAGTTCTCCGACTCCCGAGCCATCTGAAGGCAAGCCTGTACAGTGAAGGGTTTTGTTTAAAACGTCTAGTGTTTTATTATGTTTCTATACATGTTGGATGCCGCCCAGCGTGCCTGGGGCAACCCAGTCCGTTGCGTGGGGCATAAAGAATAAAATTATCATTATGGAATGGGGCGACCCGCTGTGTGTGTGTGTGTTTGTGATTAATGCACTTGGAGGGAAGAGCTGGCTGGAACTCTAAACAGAAGCAGCAGAACGCACTGCAACATTTGGTTGCAGGTCCCATTTGCCACATACCACAGATGAAGTCCCTACTTTGAAGCATTTACCATATAGAAATCCTCCTCCTCCTTTTGGACTGACAAGTGTAAAAGCATGAGACAAAAGGAGCTGGAAGGAAAGAGGAAACTTTGCACAATCTGGAAGAGAGTGAAAGAAGAAAAGAGTGGTAAAGGAACTAAACAAAACACACACACACACACACACACACACACACACACACACAATAGGTGGGGGGGGGGAGAAGAAAAAAATCCAAATCAAGAGGGAAAAGAGAGAGAGAAATTGGGTGGCCTGAGCGCAGGCCAATGGCCTGAGCGCAGGCCAATGGCCTGAGCGCAGGCCAATGGCCTGAGCGCAGGCCAATGGCCTGAGCGCAGGCCAATGGCCTGAGCGCAGGCCAATGGCCTGAGCGCAGGCCAATGGCCTGAGCGCAGGCCAATGGCCTGAGCGCAGGCCAATGGCCTGAGCGCAGGCCAATGGCCTGAGCGCAGGCCAATGGCCTGAGCGCAGGCCAATGGCCTGAGCGCAGGCCAATGGCCTGAGCGCAGGCCAATGGCCTGAGCGCAGGCCAATGGCCTGAGCGCAGGCCAGGCCTGCTGGTTTTATACCTGCTGCTGGGATTGACAAAGCTGCCTCTGATTGGTTGCAAAGGCTGCTGGGATTGACAAGGCTGCCTCTGGTTGGTTAACCAGGCATTCTTTGATTGACAAGGCATCTGTCCCTCCCCTTCACCTCATTGCTCACCAATTAACCCATTAACTAACGTCTAGCCGAACCAATCAACCCACTTGAAGGATTACTGTTCATCTTTTTTTCTTAGGGTGTCCCTTTGTTCATTGGAGAAATGTTGGGGGGTATGGAGTTCTCCGACTCCCGAGCCATCTGAAGGCAAGCCTGTACAGTGAAGGGTTTTGTTTAAAACGTCTAGTGTTTTATTATGTTTCTATACATGTTGGATGCCGCCCAGCGTGCCTGGGGCAACCCAGTCCGTTGCGTGGGGCATAAAGAATAAAATTATCATTATGGAATGGGGCGACCCGCTGTGTGTGTGTGTGTTTGTGATTAATGCACTTGGAGGGAAGAGCTGGCTGGAACTCTAAACAGAAGCAGCAGAACGCACTGCAACATTTGGTTGCAGGTCCCATTTGCCACATACCACAGATGAAGTCCCTACTTTGAAGCATTTACCATATAGAAATCCTCCTCCTCCTTTTGGACTGACAAGTGTAAAAGCATGAGACAAAAGGAGCTGGAAGGAAAGAGGAAACTTTGCACAATCTGGAAGAGAGTGAAAGAAGAAAAGAGTGGTAAAGGAACTAAACAAAACACACACACACACACACACACACACACACACACAATAGGTGGGGGGGGGAGAAGAAAAAAATCCAAATCAAGAGGGAAAAGAGAGAGAGAAATTGGGTGGCCTGAGCGCAGGCCAATGGCCTGAGCGCAGGCCAATGGCCTGAGCGCAGGCCAATGGCCTGAGCGCAGGCCAATGGCCTGAGCGCAGGCCAATGGCCTGAGCGCAGGCCAATGGCCTGAGCGCAGGCCAATGGCCTGAGCGCAGGCCAATGGCCTGAGCGCAGGCCAATGGCCTGAGCGCAGGCCAATGGCCTGAGCGCAGGCCAATGGCCTGAGCGCAGGCCAATGGCCTGAGCGCAGGCCAATGGCCTGAGCGCAGGCCAATGGCCTGAGCGCAGGCCAATGGCCTGAGCGCAGGCCAATGGCCTGAGCGCAGGCCAATGGCCTGAGCGCAGGCCAGGCCTGCTGGTTTTATACCTGCTGCTGGGATTGACAAAGCTGCCTCTGATTGGTTGCAAAGGCTGCTGGGATTGACAAGGCTGCCTCTGGTTGGTTAACCAGGCATTCTTTGATTGACAAGGCATCTGTCCCTCCCCTTCACCTCATTGCTCACCAATTAACCCATTAACTAACGTCTAGCCGAACCAATCAACCCACTTGAAGGATTACTGTTCATCTTTTTTTCTTAGGGTGTCCCTTTGTTCATTGGAGAAATGTTGGGGGGTATGGAGTTCTCCGACTCCCGAGCCATCTGAAGGCAAGCCTGTACAGTGAAGGGTTTTGTTTAAAACGTCTAGTGTTTTATTATGTTTCTATACATGTTGGATGCCGCCCAGCGTGCCTGGGGCAACCCAGTCCGTTGCGTGGGGCATAAAGAATAAAATTATCATTATGGAATGGGGCGACCCGCTGTGTGTGTGTGTGTTTGTGATTAATGCACTTGGAGGGAAGAGCTGGCTGGAACTCTAAACAGAAGCAGCAGAACGCACTGCAACATTTGGTTGCAGGTCCCATTTGCCACATACCACAGATGAAGTCCCTACTTTGAAGCATTTACCATATAGAAATCCTCCTCCTCCTTTTGGACTGACAAGTGTAAAAGCATGAGACAAAAGGAGCTGGAAGGAAAGAGGAAACTTTGCACAATCTGGAAGAGAGTGAAAGAAGAAAAGAGTGGTAAAGGAACTAAACAAAAAAAACACACACACACACACACACACACACACACACACACACACAATAGGTGGGGGGGGGGAGAAGAAAAAAATCCAAATCAAGAGGGAAAAGAGAGAGAGAAATTGGGTGGCCTGAGCGCAGGCCAATGGCCTGAGCGCAGGCCAATGGCCTGAGCGCAGGCCAAGAGGCCAGGCCTGCTGGTTTTATACCTGCTGCTGGGATTGACAAAGCTGCCTCTGATTGGTTGCAAAGGCTGCTGGGATTGACAAGGCTGCCTCTGGTTGGTTAACCAGGCATTCTTTGATTGACAAGGCATCTGTCCCTCCCCTTCACCTCATTGCTCACCAATTAACCCATTAACTAACGTCTAGCCGAACCAATCAACCCACTTGAAGGATTACTGTTCATCTTTTTTTCTTAGGGTGTCCCTTTGTTCATTGGAGAAATGTTGGGGGGTATGGAGTTCTCCGACTCCCGAGCCATCTGAAGGCAAGCCTGTACAGTGAAGGGTTTTGTTTAAAACGTCTAGTGTTTTATTATGTTTCTATACATGTTGGATGCCGCCCAGCGTGCCTGGGGCAACCCAGTCCGTTGCGTGGGGCATAAAGAATAAAATTATCATTATGGAATGGGGCGACCCGCTGTGTGTGTGCGTGTTTGTGATTAATGCACTTGGAGGGAAGAGCTGGCTGGAACTCTAAACAGAAGCAGCAGAACGCACTGCAACATTTGGTTGCAGGTCCCATTTGCCACATACCACAGATGAAGTCCCTACTTTGAAGCATTTACCATATAGAAATCCTCCTCCTCCTTTTGGACTGACAAGTGTAAAAGCATGAGACAAAAGGAGCTGGAAGGAAAGAGGAAACTTTGCACAATCTGGAAGAGAGTGAAAGAAGAAAAGAGTGGTAAAGGAACTAAACAAAAAAAACACACACACACACACACACACACACACACACACACAATAGGTGGGGGGGGGAGAAGAAAAAAATCCAAATCAAGAGGGAAAAGAGAGAGAGAAATTGGGTGGCCTGAGCGCAGGCCAATGGCCTGAGCGCAGGCCAATGGCCTGAGCGCAGGCCAATGGCCTGAGCGCAGGCCAATGGCCTGAGCGCAGGCCAATGGCCTGAGCGCAGGCCAATGGCCTGAGCGCAGGCCAATGGCCTGAGCGCAGGCCAATGGCCTGAGCGCAGGCCAATGGCCTGAGCGCAGGCCAATGGCCTGAGCGCAGGCCAATGGCCTGAGCGCAGGCCAATGGCCTGAGCGCAGGCCAATGGCCTGAGCGCAGGCCAATGGCCTGAGCGCAGGCCAATGGCCTGAGCGCAGGCCAATGGCCTGAGCGCAGGCCAATGGCCTGAGCGCAGGCCAATGGCCTGAGCGCAGGCCAATGGCCTGAGCGCAGGCCAATGGCCTGAGCGCAGGCCAGGCCTGCTGGTTTTATACCTGCTGCTGGGATTGACAAAGCTGCCTCTGATTGGTTGCAAAGGCTGCTGGGATTGACAAGGCTGCCTCTGGTTGGTTAACCAGGCATTCTTTGATTGACAAGGCATCTGTCCCTCCCCTTCACCTCATTGCTCACCAATTAACCCATTAACTAACGTCTAGCCGAACCAATCAACCCACTTGAAGGATTACTGTTCATCTTTTTTTCTTAGGGTGTCCCTTTGTTCATTGGAGAAATGTTGGGGGGTATGGAGTTCTCCGACTCCCGAGCCATCTGAAGGCAAGCCTGTACAGTGAAGGGTTTTGTTTAAAACGTCTAGTGTTTTATTATGTTTCTATACATGTTGGATGCCGCCCAGCGTGCCTGGGGCAACCCAGTCCGTTGCGTGGGGCATAAAGAATAAAATTATCATTATGGAATGGGGCGACCCGCTGTGTGTGTGTGTGTTTGTGATTAATGCACTTGGAGGGAAGAGCTGGCTGGAACTCTAAACAGAAGCAGCAGAACGCACTGCAACATTTGGTTGCAGGTCCCATTTGCCACATACCACAGATGAAGTCCCTACTTTGAAGCATTTACCATATAGAAATCCTCCTCCTCCTTTTGGACTGACAAGTGTAAAAGCATGAGACAAAAGGAGCTGGAAGGAAAGAGGAAACTTTGCACAATCTGGAAGAGAGTGAAAGAAGAAAAGAGTGGTAAAGGAACTAAACAAAACACACACACACACACACACACACACACACACACACAATAGGTGGGGGGGGGAGAAGAAAAAAATCCAAATCAAGAGGGAAAAGAGAGAGAGAAATTGGGTGGCCTGAGCGCAGGCCAATGGCCTGAGCGCAGGCCAATGGCCTGAGCGCAGGCCAATGGCCTGAGCGCAGGCCAATGGCCTGAGCGCAGGCCAATGGCCTGAGCGCAGGCCAATGGCCTGAGCGCAGGCCAATGGCCTGAGCGCAGGCCAATGGCCTGAGCGCAGGCCAATGGCCTGAGCGCAGGCCAATGGCCTGAGCGCAGGCCAATGGCCTGAGCGCAGGCCAATGGCCTGAGCGCAGGCCAATGGCCTGAGCGCAGGCCAATGGCCTGAGCGCAGGCCAATGGCCTGAGCGCAGGCCAGGCCTGCTGGTTTTATACCTGCTGCTGGGATTGACAAAGCTGCCTCTGATTGGTTGCAAAGGCTGCTGGGATTGACAAGGCTGCCTCTGGTTGGTTAACCAGGCATTCTTTGATTGACAAGGCATCTGTCCCTCCCCTTCACCTCATTGCTCACCAATTAACCCATTAACTAACGTCTAGCCGAACCAATCAACCCACTTGAAGGATTACTGTTCATCTTTTTTTCTTAGGGTGTCCCTTTGTTCATTGGAGAAATGTTGGGGGGTATGGAGTTCTCCGACTCCCGAGCCATCTGAAGGCAAGCCTGTACAGTGAAGGGTTTTGTTTAAAACGTCTAGTGTTTTATTATGTTTCTATACATGTTGGATGCCGCCCAGCGTGCCTGGGGCAACCCAGTCCGTTGCGTGGGGCATAAAGAATAAAATTATCATTATGGAATGGGGCGACCCGCTGTGTGTGTGTGTGTTTGTGATTAATGCACTTGGAGGGAAGAGCTGGCTGGAACTCTAAACAGAAGCAGCAGAACGCACTGCAACATTTGGTTGCAGGTCCCATTTGCCACATACCACAGATGAAGTCCCTACTTTGAAGCATTTACCATATAGAAATCCTCCTCCTCCTTTTGGACTGACAAGTGTAAAAGCATGAGACAAAAGGAGCTGGAAGGAAAGAGGAAACTTTGCACAATCTGGAAGAGAGTGAAAGAAGAAAAGAGTGGTAAAGGAACTAAACAAAACACACACACACACACACACACACACACACACACACAATAGGTGGGGGGGGGAGAAGAAAAAAATCCAAATCAAGAGGGAAAAGAGAGAGAGAAATTGGGTGGCCTGAGCGCAGGCCAATGGCCTGAGCGCAGGCCAATGGCCTGAGCGCAGGCCAATGGCCTGAGCGCAGGCCAATGGCCTGAGCGCAGGCCAATGGCCTGAGCGCAGGCCAATGGCCTGAGCGCAGGCCAATGGCCTGAGCGCAGGCCAATGGCCTGAGCGCAGGCCAATGGCCTGAGCGCAGGCCAATGGCCTGAGCGCAGGCCAATGGCCTGAGCGCAGGCCAATGGCCTGAGCGCAGGCCAATGGCCTGAGCGCAGGCCAATGGCCTGAGCGCAGGCCAATGGCCTGAGCGCAGGCCAATGGCCTGAGCGCAGGCCAATGGCCTGAGCGCAGGCCAATGGCCTGAGCGCAGGCCAATGGCCTGAGCGCAGGCCAGGCCTGCTGGTTTTATACCTGCTGCTGGGATTGACAAAGCTGCCTCTGATTGGTTGCAAAGGCTGCTGGGATTGACAAGGCTGCCTCTGGTTGGTTAACCAGGCATTCTTTGATTGACAAGGCATCTGTCCCTCCCCTTCACCTCATTGCTCACCAATTAACCCATTAACTAACGTCTAGCCGAACCAATCAACCCACTTGAAGGATTACTGTTCATCTTTTTTTCTTAGGGTGTCCCTTTGTTCATTGGAGAAATGTTGGGGGGTATGGAGTTCTCCGACTCCCGAGCCATCTGAAGGCAAGCCTGTACAGTGAAGGGTTTTGTTTAAAACGTCTAGTGTTTTATTATGTTTCTATACATGTTGGATGCCGCCCAGCGTGCCTGGGGCAACCCAGTCCGTTGCGTGGGGCATAAAGAATAAAATTATCATTATGGAATGGGGCGACCCGCTGTGTGTGTGTGTGTTTGTGATTAATGCACTTGGAGGGAAGAGCTGGCTGGAACTCTAAACAGAAGCAGCAGAACGCACTGCAACATTTGGTTGCAGGTCCCATTTGCCACATACCACAGATGAAGTCCCTACTTTGAAGCATTTACCATATAGAAATCCTCCTCCTCCTTTTGGACTGACAAGTGTAAAAGCATGAGACAAAAGGAGCTGGAAGGAAAGAGGAAACTTTGCACAATCTGGAAGAGAGTGAAAGAAGAAAAGAGTGGTAAAGGAACTAAACAAAACACACACACACACACACACACACACACACACACAATAGGTGGGGGGGGGAGAAGAAAAAAATCCAAATCAAGAGGGAAAAGAGAGAGAGAAATTGGGTGGCCTGAGCGCAGGCCAATGGCCTGAGCGCAGGCCAGGCCTGCTGGTTTTATACCTGCTGCTGGGATTGACAAAGCTGCCTCTGATTGGTTGCAAAGGCTGCTGGGATTGACAAGGCTGCCTCTGGTTGGTTAACCAGGCATTCTTTGATTGACAAGGCATCCTTTGATTGACAAGGCATCTGTCCCTCCCCTTCACCTCATTGCTCACCAATTAACCCATTAACTAACGTCTAGCCGAACCAATCAACCCACTTGAAGGATTACTGTTCATCTTTTTTTCTTAGGGTGTCCCTTTGTTCATTGGAGAAATGTTGGGGGGTATGGAGTTCTCCGACTCCCGAGCCATCTGAAGGCAAGCCTGTACAGTGAAGGGTTTTGTTTAAAACGTCTAGTGTTTTATTATGTTTCTATACATGTTGGATGCCGCCCAGCGTGCCTGGGGCAACCCAGTCCGTTGCGTGGGGCATAAAGAATAAAATTATCATTATGGAATGGGGCGACCCGCTGTGTGTGTGTGTGTTTGTGATTAATGCACTTGGAGGGAAGAGCTGGCTGGAACTCTAAACAGAAGCAGCAGAACGCACTGCAACATTTGGTTGCAGGTCCCATTTGCCACATACCACAGATGAAGTCCCTACTTTGAAGCATTTACCATATAGAAATCCTCCTCCTCCTTTTGGACTGACAAGTGTAAAAGCATGAGACAAAAGGAGCTGGAAGGAAAGAGGAAACTTTGCACAATCTGGAAGAGAGTGAAAGAAGAAAAGAGTGGTAAAGGAACTAAACAAAAAACACACACACACACACACACACACACACACACACACACACACACAATAGGTGGGGGGGGGGAGAAGAAAAAAATCCAAATCAAGAGGGAAAAGAGAGAGAGAAATTGGGTGGCCTGAGCGCAGGCCAATGGCCTGAGCGCAGGCCAATGGCCTGAGCGCAGGCCAAGAGGCCAGGCCTGCTGGTTTTATACCTGCTGCTGGGATTGACAAAGCTGCCTCTGATTGGTTGCAAAGGCTGCTGGGATTGACAAGGCTGCCTCTGGTTGGTTAACCAGGCATTCTTTGATTGACAAGGCATCTGTCCCTCCCCTTCACCTCATTGCTCACCAATTAACCCATTAACTAACGTCTAGCCGAACCAATCAACCCACTTGAAGGATTACTGTTCATCTTTTTTTCTTAGGGTGTCCCTTTGTTCATTGGAGAAATGTTGGGGGGTATGGAGTTCTCCGACTCCCGAGCCATCTGAAGGCAAGCCTGTACAGTGAAGGGTTTTGTTTAAAACGTCTAGTGTTTTATTATGTTTCTATACATGTTGGATGCCGCCCAGCGTGCCTGGGGCAACCCAGTCCGTTGCGTGGGGCATAAAGAATAAAATTATCATTATGGAATGGGGCGACCCGCTGTGTGTGTGTGTGTTTGTGATTAATGCACTTGGAGGGAAGAGCTGGCTGGAACTCTAAACAGAAGCAGCAGAACGCACTGCAACATTTGGTTGCAGGTCCCATTTGCCACATACCACAGATGAAGTCCCTACTTTGAAGCATTTACCATATAGAAATCCTCCTCCTCCTTTTGGACTGACAAGTGTAAAAGCATGAGACAAAAGGAGCTGGAAGGAAAGAGGAAACTTTGCACAATCTGGAAGAGAGTGAAAGAAGAAAAGAGTGGTAAAGGAACTAAACAAAAAACACACACACACACACACACACACACACACAATAGGTGGGGGGGGGGGGAGAAGAAAAAAATCCAAATCAAGAGGGAAAAGAGAGAGAGAAATTGGGTGGCCTGAGCGCAGGCCAATGGCCTGAGCGCAGGCCAATGGCCTGCTGGTTTTATACCTGCTGCTGGGATTGACAAAGCTGCCTCTGATTGGTTGCAAAGGCTGCTGGGATTGACAAGGCTGCCTCTGGTTGGTTAACCAGGCATTCTTTGATTGACAAGGCATCTGTCCCTCCCCTTCACCTCATTGCTCACCAATTAACCCATTAACTAACGTCTAGCCGAACCAATCAACCCACTTGAAGGATTACTGTTCATCTTTTTTTCTTAGGGTGTCCCTTTGTTCATTGGAGAAATGTTGGGGGGTATGGAGTTCTCCGACTCCCGAGCCATCTGAAGGCAAGCCTGTACAGTGAAGGGTTTTGTTTAAAACGTCTAGTGTTTTATTATGTTTCTATACATGTTGGATGCCGCCCAGCGTGCCTGGGGCAACCCAGTCCGTTGCGTGGGGCATAAAGAATAAAATTATCATTATGGAATGGGGCGACCCGCTGTGTGTGTGTGTGTTTGTGATTAATGCACTTGGAGGGAAGAGCTGGCTGGAACTCTAAACAGAAGCAGCAGAACGCACTGCAACATTTGGTTGCAGGTCCCATTTGCCACATACCACAGATGAAGTCCCTACTTTGAAGCATTTACCATATAGAAATCCTCCTCCTCCTTTTGGACTGACAAGTGTAAAAGCATGAGACAAAAGGAGCTGGAAGGAAAGAGGAAACTTTGCACAATCTGGAAGAGAGTGAAAGAAGAAAAGAGTGGTAAAGGAACTAAACAAAACACACACACACACACACACACACACACACACACACAATAGGTGGGGGGGGGAGAAGAAAAAAATCCAAATCAAGAGGGAAAAGAGAGAGAGAAATTGGGTGGCCTGAGCGCAGGCCAATGGCCTGAGCGCAGGCCAATGGCCTGAGCGCAGGCCAATGGCCTGAGCGCAGGCCAATGGCCTGAGCGCAGGCCAATGGCCTGAGCGCAGGCCAATGGCCTGAGCGCAGGCCAATGGCCTGAGCGCAGGCCAATGGCCTGAGCGCAGGCCAATGGCCTGAGCGCAGGCCAATGGCCTGAGCGCAGGCCAATGGCCTGAGCGCAGGCCAATGGCCTGAGCGCAGGCCAATGGCCTGAGCGCAGGCCAATGGCCTGAGCGCAGGCCAGGCCTGCTGGTTTTATACCTGCTGCTGGGATTGACAAAGCTGCCTCTGATTGGTTGCAAAGGCTGCTGGGATTGACAAGGCTGCCTCTGGTTGGTTAACCAGGCATTCTTTGATTGACAAGGCATCTGTCCCTCCCCTTCACCTCATTGCTCACCAATTAACCCATTAACTAACGTCTAGCCGAACCAATCAACCCACTTGAAGGATTACTGTTCATCTTTTTTTCTTAGGGTGTCCCTTTGTTCATTGGAGAAATGTTGGGGGGTATGGAGTTCTCCGACTCCCGAGCCATCTGAAGGCAAGCCTGTACAGTGAAGGGTTTTGTTTAAAACGTCTAGTGTTTTATTATGTTTCTATACATGTTGGATGCCGCCCAGCGTGCCTGGGGCAACCCAGTCCGTTGCGTGGGGCATAAAGAATAAAATTATCATTATGGAATGGGGCGACCCGCTGTGTGTGTGTGTGTTTGTGATTAATGCACTTGGAGGGAAGAGCTGGCTGGAACTCTAAACAGAAGCAGCAGAACGCACTGCAACATTTGGTTGCAGGTCCCATTTGCCACATACCACAGATGAAGTCCCTACTTTGAAGCATTTACCATATAGAAATCCTCCTCCTCCTTTTGGACTGACAAGTGTAAAAGCATGAGACAAAAGGAGCTGGAAGGAAAGAGGAAACTTTGCACAATCTGGAAGAGAGTGAAAGAAGAAAAGAGTGGTAAAGGAACTAAACAAAACACACACACACACACACACACACACACACACACACAATAGGTGGGGGGGGGGAGAAGAAAAAAATCCAAATCAAGAGGGAAAAGAGAGAGAGAAATTGGGTGGCCTGAGCGCAGGCCAATGGCCTGAGCGCAGGCCAGGCCTGCTGGTTTTATACCTGCTGCTGGGATTGACAAAGCTGCCTCTGATTGGTTGCAAAGGCTGCTGGGATTGACAAGGCTGCCTCTGGTTGGTTAACCAGGCATTCTTTGATTGACAAGGCATCTGTCCCTCCCCTTCACCTCATTGCTCACCAATTAACCCATTAACTAACGTCTAGCCGAACCAATTAACCCACTTGAAGGATTACTGTTCATCTTTTTTTCTTAGGGTGTCCCTTTGTTCATTGGAGAAATGTTGGGGGGTATGGAGTTCTCCGACTCCCGAGCCATCTGAAGGCAAGCCTGTACAGTGAAGGGTTTTGTTTAAAACGTCTAGTGTTTTATTATGTTTCTATACATGTTGGATGCCGCCCAGCGTGCCTGGGGCAACCCAGTCCGTTGCGTGGGGCATAAAGAATAAAATTATCATTATGGAATGGGGCGACCCGCTGTGTGTGTGTGTGTTTGTGATTAATGCACTTGGAGGGAAGAGCTGGCTGGAACTCTAAACAGAAGCAGCAGAACGCACTGCAACATTTGGTTGCAGGTCCCATTTGCCACATACCACAGATGAAGTCCCTACTTTGAAGCATTTACCATATAGAAATCCTCCTCCTCCTTTTGGACTGACAAGTGTAAAAGCATGAGACAAAAGGAGCTGGAAGGAAAGAGGAAACTTTGCACAATCTGGAAGAGAGTGAAAGAAGAAAAGAGTGGTAAAGGAACTAAACAAAAAAAACACACACACACACACACACACACACACACACACACAATAGGTGGGGGGGGGAGAAGAAAAAAATCCAAATCAAGAGGGAAAAGAGAGAGAGAAATTGGGTGGCCTGAGCGCAGGCCAATGGCCTGAGCGCAGGCCAATGGCCTGAGCGCAGGCCAAGAGGCCAGGCCTGCTGGTTTTATACCTGCTGCTGGGATTGACAAAGCTGCCTCTGATTGGTTGCAAAGGCTGCTGGGATTGACAAGGCTGCCTCTGGTTGGTTAACCAGGCATTCTTTGATTGACAAGGCATCTGTCCCTCCCCTTCACCTCATTGCTCACCAATTAACCCATTAACTAACGTCTAGCCGAACCAATCAACCCACTTGAAGGATTACTGTTCATCTTTTTTTCTTAGGGTGTCCCTTTGTTCATTGGAGAAATGTTGGGGGGTATGGAGTTCTCCGACTCCCGAGCCATCTGAAGGCAAGCCTGTACAGTGAAGGGTTTTGTTTAAAACGTCTAGTGTTTTATTATGTTTCTATACATGTTGGATGCCGCCCAGCGTGCCTGGGGCAACCCAGTCCGTTGCGTGGGGCATAAAGAATAAAATTATCATTATGGAATGGGGCGACCCGCTGTGTGTGTGCGTGTTTGTGATTAATGCACTTGGAGGGAAGAGCTGGCTGGAACTCTAAACAGAAGCAGCAGAACGCACTGCAACATTTGGTTGCAGGTCCCATTTGCCACATACCACAGATGAAGTCCCTACTTTGAAGCATTTACCATATAGAAATCCTCCTCCTCCTTTTGGACTGACAAGTGTAAAAGCATGAGACAAAAGGAGCTGGAAGGAAAGAGGAAACTTTGCACAATCTGGAAGAGAGTGAAAGAAGAAAAGAGTGGTAAAGGAACTAAACAAAAAAAACACACACACACACACACACACACACACACACACACAATAGGTGGGGGGGGGGAGAAGAAAAAAATCCAAATCAAGAGGGAAAAGAGAGAGAGAAATTGGGTGGCCTGAGCGCAGGCCAATGGCCTGAGCGCAGGCCAATGGCCTGCTGGTTTTATACCTGCTGCTGGGATTGACAAAGCTGCCTCTGATTGGTTGCAAAGGCTGCTGGGATTGACAAGGCTGCCTCTGGTTGGTTAACCAGGCATTCTTTGATTGACAAGGCATCTGTCCCTCCCCTTCACCTCATTGCTCACCAATTAACCCATTAACTAACGTCTAGCCGAACCAATCAACCCACTTGAAGGATTACTGTTCATCTTTTTTTCTTAGGGTGTCCCTTTGTTCATTGGAGAAATGTTGGGGGGTATGGAGTTCTCCGACTCCCGAGCCATCTGAAGGCAAGCCTGTACAGTGAAGGGTTTTGTTTAAAACGTCTAGTGTTTTATTATGTTTCTATACATGTTGGATGCCGCCCAGCGTGCCTGGGGCAACCCAGTCCGTTGCGTGGGGCATAAAGAATAAAATTATCATTATGGAATGGGGCGACCCGCTGTGTGTGTGTGTGTTTGTGATTAATGCACTTGGAGGGAAGAGCTGGCTGGAACTCTAAACAGAAGCAGCAGAACGCACTGCAACATTTGGTTGCAGGTCCCATTTGCCACATACCACAGATGAAGTCCCTACTTTGAAGCATTTACCATATAGAAATCCTCCTCCTCCTTTTGGACTGACAAGTGTAAAAGCATGAGACAAAAGGAGCTGGAAGGAAAGAGGAAACTTTGCACAATCTGGAAGAGAGTGAAAGAAGAAAAGAGTGGTAAAGGAACTAAACAAAACACACACACACACACACACACACACACACACACACACAATAGGTGGGGGGGGGAGAAGAAAAAAATCCAAATCAAGAGGGAAAAGAGAGAGAGAAATTGGGTGGCCTGAGCGCAGGCCAATGGCCTGAGCGCAGGCCAATGGCCTGAGCGCAGGCCAATGGCCTGAGCGCAGGCCAATGGCCTGAGCGCAGGCCAATGGCCTGAGCGCAGGCCAATGGCCTGAGCGCAGGCCAATGGCCTGAGCGCAGGCCAATGGCCTGAGCGCAGGCCAATGGCCTGAGCGCAGGCCAATGGCCTGAGCGCAGGCCAATGGCCTGAGCGCAGGCCAATGGCCTGAGCGCAGGCCAATGGCCTGAGCGCAGGCCAATGGCCTGAGCGCAGGCCAATGGCCTGAGCGCAGGCCAATGGCCTGAGCGCAGGCCAATGGCCTGAGCGCAGGCCAGGCCTGCTGGTTTTATACCTGCTGCTGGGATTGACAAAGCTGCCTCTGATTGGTTGCAAAGGCTGCTGGGATTGACAAGGCTGCCTCTGGTTGGTTAACCAGGCATTCTTTGATTGACAAGGCATCTGTCCCTCCCCTTCACCTCATTGCTCACCAATTAACCCATTAACTAACGTCTAGCCGAACCAATCAACCCACTTGAAGGATTACTGTTCATCTTTTTTTCTTAGGGTGTCCCTTTGTTCATTGGAGAAATGTTGGGGGGTATGGAGTTCTCCGACTCCCGAGCCATCTGAAGGCAAGCCTGTACAGTGAAGGGTTTTGTTTAAAACGTCTAGTGTTTTATTATGTTTCTATACATGTTGGATGCCGCCCAGCGTGCCTGGGGCAACCCAGTCCGTTGCGTGGGGCATAAAGAATAAAATTATCATTATGGAATGGGGCGACCCGCTGTGTGTGTGTGTGTTTGTGATTAATGCACTTGGAGGGAAGAGCTGGCTGGAACTCTAAACAGAAGCAGCAGAACGCACTGCAACATTTGGTTGCAGGTCCCATTTGCCACATACCACAGATGAAGTCCCTACTTTGAAGCATTTACCATATAGAAATCCTCCTCCTCCTTTTGGACTGACAAGTGTAAAAGCATGAGACAAAAGGAGCTGGAAGGAAAGAGGAAACTTTGCACAATCTGGAAGAGAGTGAAAGAAGAAAAGAGTGGTAAAGGAACTAAACAAAAAACACACACACACACACACACACACACACACAATAGGTGGGGGGGGGGAGAAGAAAAAAATCCAAATCAAGAGGGAAAAGAGAGAGAGAAATTGGGTGGCCTGAGCGCAGGCCAATGGCCTGAGCGCAGGCCAATGGCCTGCTGGTTTTATACCTGCTGCTGGGATTGACAAAGCTGCCTCTGATTGGTTGCAAAGGCTGCTGGGATTGACAAGGCTGCCTCTGGTTGGTTAACCAGGCATTCTTTGATTGACAAGGCATCTGTCCCTCCCCTTCACCTCATTGCTCACCAATTAACCCATTAACTAACGTCTAGCCGAACCAATCAACCCACTTGAAGGATTACTGTTCATCTTTTTTTCTTAGGGTGTCCCTTTGTTCATTGGAGAAATGTTGGGGGGTATGGAGTTCTCCGACTCCCGAGCCATCTGAAGGCAAGCCTGTACAGTGAAGGGTTTTGTTTAAAACGTCTAGTGTTTTATTATGTTTCTATACATGTTGGATGCCGCCCAGCGTGCCTGGGGCAACCCAGTCCGTTGCGTGGGGCATAAAGAATAAAATTATCATTATGGAATGGGGCGACCCGCTGTGTGTGTGTGTGTTTGTGATTAATGCACTTGGAGGGAAGAGCTGGCTGGAACTCTAAACAGAAGCAGCAGAACGCACTGCAACATTTGGTTGCAGGTCCCATTTGCCACATACCACAGATGAAGTCCCTACTTTGAAGCATTTACCATATAGAAATCCTCCTCCTCCTTTTGGACTGACAAGTGTAAAAGCATGAGACAAAAGGAGCTGGAAGGAAAGAGGAAACTTTGCACAATCTGGAAGAGAGTGAAAGAAGAAAAGAGTGGTAAAGGAACTAAACAAAACACACACACACACACACACACACACACACACACACACACACACACACAATAGGTGGGGGGGGGGAGAAGAAAAAAATCCAAATCAAGAGGGAAAAGAGAGAGAGAAATTGGGTGGCCTGAGCGCAGGCCAATGGCCTGAGCGCAGGCCAATGGCCTGAGCGCAGGCCAATGGCCTGAGCGCAGGCCAATGGCCTGAGCGCAGGCCAATGGCCTGAGCGCAGGCCAATGGCCTGAGCGCAGGCCAATGGCCTGAGCGCAGGCCAATGGCCTGAGCGCAGGCCAATGGCCTGAGCGCAGGCCAATGGCCTGAGCGCAGGCCAATGGCCTGAGCGCAGGCCAATGGCCTGAGCGCAGGCCAATGGCCTGAGCGCAGGCCAATGGCCTGAGCGCAGGCCAGGCCTGCTGGTTTTATACCTGCTGCTGGGATTGACAAAGCTGCCTCTGATTGGTTGCAAAGGCTGCTGGGATTGACAAGGCTGCCTCTGGTTGGTTAACCAGGCATTCTTTGATTGACAAGGCATCTGTCCCTCCCCTTCACCTCATTGCTCACCAATTAACCCATTAACTAACGTCTAGCCGAACCAATCAACCCACTTGAAGGATTACTGTTCATCTTTTTTTCTTAGGGTGTCCCTTTGTTCATTGGAGAAATGTTGGGGGGTATGGAGTTCTCCGACTCCCGAGCCATCTGAAGGCAAGCCTGTACAGTGAAGGGTTTTGTTTAAAACGTCTAGTGTTTTATTATGTTTCTATACATGTTGGATGCCGCCCAGCGTGCCTGGGGCAACCCAGTCCGTTGCGTGGGGCATAAAGAATAAAATTATCATTATGGAATGGGGCGACCCGCTGTGTGTGTGTGTGTTTGTGATTAATGCACTTGGAGGGAAGAGCTGGCTGGAACTCTAAACAGAAGCAGCAGAACGCACTGCAACATTTGGTTGCAGGTCCCATTTGCCACATACCACAGATGAAGTCCCTACTTTGAAGCATTTACCATATAGAAATCCTCCTCCTCCTTTTGGACTGACAAGTGTAAAAGCATGAGACAAAAGGAGCTGGAAGGAAAGAGGAAACTTTGCACAATCTGGAAGAGAGTGAAAGAAGAAAAGAGTGGTAAAGGAACTAAACAAAACACACACACACACACACACACACACACACACACACACAATAGGTGGGGGGGGGAGAAGAAAAAAATCCAAATCAAGAGGGAAAAGAGAGAGAGAAATTGGGTGGCCTGAGCGCAGGCCAATGGCCTGAGCGCAGGCCAATGGCCTGCTGGTTTTATACCTGCTGCTGGGATTGACAAAGCTGCCTCTGATTGGTTGCAAAGGCTGCTGGGATTGACAAGGCTGCCTCTGGTTGGTTAACCAGGCATTCTTTGATTGACAAGGCATCTGTCCCTCCCCTTCACCTCATTGCTCACCAATTAACCCATTAACTAACGTCTAGCCGAACCAATCAACCCACTTGAAGGATTACTGTTCATCTTTTTTTCTTAGGGTGTCCCTTTGTTCATTGGAGAAATGTTGGGGGGTATGGAGTTCTCCGACTCCCGAGCCATCTGAAGGCAAGCCTGTACAGTGAAGGGTTTTGTTTAAAACGTCTAGTGTTTTATTATGTTTCTATACATGTTGGATGCCGCCCAGCGTGCCTGGGGCAACCCAGTCCGTTGCGTGGGGCATAAAGAATAAAATTATCATTATGGAATGGGGCGACCCGCTGTGTGTGTGTGTGTTTGTGATTAATGCACTTGGAGGGAAGAGCTGGCTGGAACTCTAAACAGAAGCAGCAGAACGCACTGCAACATTTGGTTGCAGGTCCCATTTGCCACATACCACAGATGAAGTCCCTACTTTGAAGCATTTACCATATAGAAATCCTCCTCCTCCTTTTGGACTGACAAGTGTAAAAGCATGAGACAAAAGGAGCTGGAAGGAAAGAGGAAACTTTGCACAATCTGGAAGAGAGTGAAAGAAGAAAAGAGTGGTAAAGGAACTAAACAAAAAACACACACACACACACACACACACACACACAATAGGTGGGGGGGGGGAGAAGAAAAAAATCCAAATCAAGAGGGAAAAGAGAGAGAGAAATTGGGTGGCCTGAGCGCAGGCCAATGGCCTGAGCGCAGGCCAATGGCCTGCTGGTTTTATACCTGCTGCTGGGATTGACAAAGCTGCCTCTGATTGGTTGCAAAGGCTGCTGGGATTGACAAGGCTGCCTCTGGTTGGTTAACCAGGCATTCTTTGATTGACAAGGCATCTGTCCCTCCCCTTCACCTCATTGCTCACCAATTAACCCATTAACTAACGTCTAGCCGAACCAATCAACCCACTTGAAGGATTACTGTTCATCTTTTTTTCTTAGGGTGTCCCTTTGTTCATTGGAGAAATGTTGGGGGGTATGGAGTTCTCCGACTCCCGAGCCATCTGAAGGCAAGCCTGTACAGTGAAGGGTTTTGTTTAAAACGTCTAGTGTTTTATTATGTTTCTATACATGTTGGATGCCGCCCAGCGTGCCTGGGGCAACCCAGTCCGTTGCGTGGGGCATAAAGAATAAAATTATCATTATGGAATGGGGCGACCCGCTGTGTGTGTGTGTGTTTGTGATTAATGCACTTGGAGGGAAGAGCTGGCTGGAACTCTAAACAGAAGCAGCAGAACGCACTGCAACATTTGGTTGCAGGTCCCATTTGCCACATACCACAGATGAAGTCCCTACTTTGAAGCATTTACCATATAGAAATCCTCCTCCTCCTTTTGGACTGACAAGTGTAAAAGCATGAGACAAAAGGAGCTGGAAGGAAAGAGGAAACTTTGCACAATCTGGAAGAGAGTGAAAGAAGAAAAGAGTGGTAAAGGAACTAAACAAAACACACACACACACACACACACACACACACACACACACACAATAGGTGGGGGGGGGGAGAAGAAAAAAATCCAAATCAAGAGGGAAAAGAGAGAGAGAAATTGGGTGGCCTGAGCGCAGGCCAATGGCCTGAGCGCAGGCCAATGGCCTGAGCGCAGGCCAATGGCCTGAGCGCAGGCCAATGGCCTGAGCGCAGGCCAATGGCCTGAGCGCAGGCCAATGGCCTGAGCGCAGGCCAATGGCCTGAGCGCAGGCCAATGGCCTGAGCGCAGGCCAATGGCCTGAGCGCAGGCCAATGGCCTGAGCGCAGGCCAATGGCCTGAGCGCAGGCCAATGGCCTGAGCGCAGGCCAATGGCCTGAGCGCAGGCCAATGGCCTGAGCGCAGGCCAATGGCCTGAGCGCAGGCCAGGCCTGCTGGTTTTATACCTGCTGCTGGGATTGACAAAGCTGCCTCTGATTGGTTGCAAAGGCTGCTGGGATTGACAAGGCTGCCTCTGGTTGGTTAACCAGGCATTCTTTGATTGACAAGGCATCTGTCCCTCCCCTTCACCTCATTGCTCACCAATTAACCCATTAACTAACGTCTAGCCGAACCAATCAACCCACTTGAAGGATTACTGTTCATCTTTTTTTCTTAGGGTGTCCCTTTGTTCATTGGAGAAATGTTGGGGGGTATGGAGTTCTCCGACTCCCGAGCCATCTGAAGGCAAGCCTGTACAGTGAAGGGTTTTGTTTAAAACGTCTAGTGTTTTATTATGTTTCTATACATGTTGGATGCCGCCCAGCGTGCCTGGGGCAACCCAGTCCGTTGCGTGGGGCATAAAGAATAAAATTATCATTATGGAATGGGGCGACCCGCTGTGTGTGTGTGTGTGTTTGTGATTAATGCACTTGGAGGGAAGAGCTGGCTGGAACTCTAAACAGAAGCAGCAGAACGCACTGCAACATTTGGTTGCAGGTCCCATTTGCCACATACCACAGATGAAGTCCCTACTTTGAAGCATTTACCATATAGAAATCCTCCTCCTCCTTTTGGACTGACAAGTGTAAAAGCATGAGACAAAAGGAGCTGGAAGGAAAGAGGAAACTTTGCACAATCTGGAAGAGAGTGAAAGAAGAAAAGAGTGGTAAAGGAACTAAACAAAAAACACACACACACACACACACACACAATAGGTGGGGGGGGGGAGAAGAAAAAAATCCAAATCAAGAGGGAAAAGAGAGAGAGAAATTGGGTGGCCTGAGCGCAGGCCAATGGCCTGAGCGCAGGCCAATGGCCTGAGCGCAGGCCAATGGCCTGAGCGCAGGCCAATGGCCTGAGCGCAGGCCAATGGCCTGAGCGCAGGCCAATGGCCTGAGCGCAGGCCAATGGCCTGAGCGCAGGCCAATGGCCTGAGCGCAGGCCAATGGCCTGAGCGCAGGCCAATGGCCTGAGCGCAGGCCAATGGCCTGAGCGCAGGCCAATGGCCTGAGCGCAGGCCAATGGCCTGAGCGCAGGCCAATGGCCTGAGCGCAGGCCAATGGCCTGAGCGCAGGCCAATGGCCTGAGCGCAGGCCAATGGCCTGAGCGCAGGCCAATGGCCTGAGCGCAGGCCAATGGCCTGAGCGCAGGCCAATGGCCTGAGCGCAGGCCAATGGCCTGAGCGCAGGCCAATGGCCTGAGCGCAGGCCAGGCCTGCTGGTTTTATACCTGCTGCTGGGATTGACAAAGCTGCCTCTGATTGGTTGCAAAGGCTGCTGGGATTGACAAGGCTGCCTCTGGTTGGTTAACCAGGCATTCTTTGATTGACAAGGCATCTGTCCCTCCCCTTCACCTCATTGCTCACCAATTAACCCATTAACTAACGTCTAGCCGAACCAATCAACCCACTTGAAGGATTACTGTTCATCTTTTTTTCTTAGGGTGTCCCTTTGTTCATTGGAGAAATGTTGGGGGGTATGGAGTTCTCCGACTCCCGAGCCATCTGAAGGCAAGCCTGTACAGTGAAGGGTTTTGTTTAAAACGTCTAGTGTTTTATTATGTTTCTATACATGTTGGATGCCGCCCAGCGTGCCTGGGGCAACCCAGTCCGTTTGCGTGGGGCATAAAGAATAAAATTATCATTATGGAATGGGGCGACCCGCTGTGTGTGTGTGTGTGTGTGTGTTTGTGATTAATGCACTTGGAGGGAAGAGCTGGCTGGAACTCTAAACAGAAGCAGCAGAACGCACTGCAACATTTGGTTGCAGGTCCCATTTGCCACATACCACAGATGAAGTCCCTACTTTGAAGCATTTACCATATAGAAATCCTCCTCCTCCTTTTGGACTGACAAGTGTAAAAGCATGAGACAAAAGGAGCTGGAAGGAAAGAGGAAACTTTGCACAATCTGGAAGAGAGTGAAAGAAGAAAAGAGTGGTAAAGGAACTAAACAAAAAACACACACACACACACACACACACAATAGGTGGGGGGGGGGGAGAAGAAAAAAATCCAAATCAAGAGGGAAAAGAGAGAGAGAAATTGGGTGGCCTGAGCGCAGGCCAATGGCCTGAGCGCAGGCCAATGGCCTGAGCGCAGGCCAATGGCCTGAGCGCAGGCCAATGGCCTGAGCGCAGGCCAATGGCCTGAGCGCAGGCCAATGGCCTGAGCGCAGGCCAATGGCCTGAGCGCAGGCCAATGGCCTGAGCGCAGGCCAATGGCCTGAGCGCAGGCCAATGGCCTGAGCGCAGGCCAATGGCCTGAGCGCAGGCCAATGGCCTGAGCGCAGGCCAATGGCCTGAGCGCAGGCCAATGGCCTGAGCGCAGGCCAATGGCCTGAGCGCAGGCCAATGGCCTGAGCGCAGGCCAGGCCTGCTGGTTTTATACCTGCTGCTGGGATTGACAAAGCTGCCTCTGATTGGTTGCAAAGGCTGCTGGGATTGACAAGGCTGCCTCTGGTTGGTTAACCAGGCATTCTTTGATTGACAAGGCATCTGTCCCTCCCCTTCACCTCATTGCTCACCAATTAACCCATTAACTAACGTCTAGCCGAACCAATCAACCCACTTGAAGGATTACTGTTCATCTTTTTTTCTTAGGGTGTCCCTTTGTTCATTGGAGAAATGTTGGGGGGTATGGAGTTCTCCGACTCCCGAGCCATCTGAAGGCAAGCCTGTACAGTGAAGGGTTTTGTTTAAAACGTCTAGTGTTTTATTATGTTTCTATACATGTTGGATGCCGCCCAGCGTGCCTGGGGCAACCCAGTCCGTTGCGTGGGGCATAAAGAATAAAATTATCATTATGGAATGGGGCGACCCGCTGTGTGTGTGTGTGTGTGTGTGTGTTTGTGATTAATGCACTTGGAGGGAAGAGCTGGCTGGAACTCTAAACAGAAGCAGCAGAACGCACTGCAACATTTGGTTGCAGGTCCCATTTGCCACATACCACAGATGAAGTCCCTACTTTGAAGCATTTACCATATAGAAATCCTCCTCCTCCTTTTGGACTGACAAGTGTAAAAGCATGAGACAAAAGGAGCTGGAAGGAAAGAGGAAACTTTGCACAATCTGGAAGAGAGTGAAAGAAGAAAAGAGTGGTAAAGGAACTAAACAAAAAACACACACACACACACACAATAGGTGGGGGGGGGGAGAAGAAAAAAATCCAAATCAAGAGGGAAAAGAGAGAGAGAAATTGGGTGGCCTGAGCGCAGGCCAATGGCCTGAGCGCAGGCCAATGGCCTGAGCGCAGGCCAATGGCCTGAGCGCAGGCCAATGGCCTGAGCGCAGGCCAATGGCCTGAGCGCAGGCCAATGGCCTGAGCGCAGGCCAATGGCCTGAGCGCAGGCCAATGGCCTGAGCGCAGGCCAATGGCCTGAGCGCAGGCCAATGGCCTGAGCGCAGGCCAATGGCCTGAGCGCAGGCCAATGGCCTGAGCGCAGGCCAATGGCCTGAGCGCAGGCCAATGGCCTGAGCGCAGGCCAATGGCCTGAGCGCAGGCCAATGGCCTGAGCGCAGGCCAGGCCTGCTGGTTTTATACCTGCTGCTGGGATTGACAAAGCTGCCTCTGATTGGTTGCAAAGGCTGCTGGGATTGACAAGGCTGCCTCTGGTTGGTTAACCAGGCATTCTTTGATTGACAAGGCATCTGTCCCTCCCCTTCACCTCATTGCTCACCAATTAACCCATTAACTAACGTCTAGCCGAACCAATCAACCCACTTGAAGGATTACTGTTCATCTTTTTTTCTTAGGGTGTCCCTTTGTTCATTGGAGAAATGTTGGGGGGTATGGAGTTCTCCGACTCCCGAGCCATCTGAAGGCAAGCCTGTACAGTGAAGGGTTTTGTTTAAAACGTCTAGTGTTTTATTATGTTTCTATACATGTTGGATGCCGCCCAGCGTGCCTGGGGCAACCCAGTCCGTTTGCGTGGGGCATAAAGAATAAAATTATCATTATGGAATGGGGCGACCCGCTGTGTGTGTGTGTGTGTGTGTGTTTGTGATTAATGCACTTGGAGGGAAGAGCTGGCTGGAACTCTAAACAGAAGCAGCAGAACGCACTGCAACATTTGGTTGCAGGTCCCATTTGCCACATACCACAGATGAAGTCCCTACTTTGAAGCATTTACCATATAGAAATCCTCCTCCTCCTTTTGGACTGACAAGTGTAAAAGCATGAGACAAAAGGAGCTGGAAGGAAAGAGGAAACTTTGCACAATCTGGAAGAGAGTGAAAGAAGAAAAGAGTGGTAAAGGAACTAAACAAAAAACACACACACACACACACACACACAATAGGTGGGGGGGGGGAGAAGAAAAAAATCCAAATCAAGAGGGAAAAGAGAGAGAGAAATTGGGTGGCCTGAGCGCAGGCCAATGGCCTGAGCGCAGGCCAATGGCCTGAGCGCAGGCCAATGGCCTGAGCGCAGGCCAATGGCCTGAGCGCAGGCCAATGGCCTGAGCGCAGGCCAATGGCCTGAGCGCAGGCCAATGGCCTGAGCGCAGGCCAATGGCCTGAGCGCAGGCCAATGGCCTGAGCGCAGGCCAATGGCCTGAGCGCAGGCCAATGGCCTGAGCGCAGGCCAGGCCTGCTGGTTTTATACCTGCTGCTGGGATTGACAAAGCTGCCTCTGATTGGTTGCAAAGGCTGCTGGGATTGACAAGGCTGCCTCTGGTTGGTTAACCAGGCATTCTTTGATTGACAAGGCATCTGTCCCTCCCCTTCACCTCATTGCTCACCAATTAACCCATTAACTAACGTCTAGCCGAACCAATCAACCCACTTGAAGGATTACTGTTCATCTTTTTTTCTTAGGGTGTCCCTTTGTTCATTGGAGAAATGTTGGGGGGTATGGAGTTCTCCGACTCCCGAGCCATCTGAAGGCAAGCCTGTACAGTGAAGGGTTTTGTTTAAAACGTCTAGTGTTTTATTATGTTTCTATACATGTTGGATGCCGCCCAGCGTGCCTGGGGCAACCCAGTCCGTTTGCGTGGGGCATAAAGAATAAAATTATCATTATGGAATGGGGCGACCCGCTGTGTGTGTGTGTGTGTGTGTGTTTGTGATTAATGCACTTGGAGGGAAGAGCTGGCTGGAACTCTAAACAGAAGCAGCAGAACGCACTGCAACATTTGGTTGCAGGTCCCATTTGCCACATACCACAGATGAAGTCCCTACTTTGAAGCATTTACCATATAGAAATCCTCCTCCTCCTTTTGGACTGACAAGTGTAAAAGCATGAGACAAAAGGAGCTGGAAGGAAAGAGGAAACTTTGCACAATCTGGAAGAGAGTGAAAGAAGAAAAGAGTGGTAAAGGAACTAAACAAAAAACACACACACACACACACACACACAATAGGTGGGGGGGGGGGAGAAGAAAAAAATCCAAATCAAGAGGGAAAAGAGAGAGAGAAATTGGGTGGCCTGAGCGCAGGCCAATGGCCTGAGCGCAGGCCAATGGCCTGAGCGCAGGCCAATGGCCTGAGCGCAGGCCAATGGCCTGAGCGCAGGCCAATGGCCTGAGCGCAGGCCAATGGCCTGAGCGCAGGCCAATGGCCTGAGCGCAGGCCAATGGCCTGAGCGCAGGCCAATGGCCTGAGCGCAGGCCAATGGCCTGAGCGCAGGCCAATGGCCTGAGCGCAGGCCAATGGCCTGAGCGCAGGCCAATGGCCTGAGCGCAGGCCAATGGCCTGAGCGCAGGCCAATGGCCTGAGCGCAGGCCAATGGCCTGAGCGCAGGCCAGGCCTGCTGGTTTTATACCTGCTGCTGGGATTGACAAAGCTGCCTCTGATTGGTTGCAAAGGCTGCTGGGATTGACAAGGCTGCCTCTGGTTGGTTAACCAGGCATTCTTTGATTGACAAGGCATCTGTCCCTCCCCTTCACCTCATTGCTCACCAATTAACCCATTAACTAACGTCTAGCCGAACCAATCAACCCACTTGAAGGATTACTGTTCATCTTTTTTTCTTAGGGTGTCCCTTTGTTCATTGGAGAAATGTTGGGGGGTATGGAGTTCTCCGACTCCCGAGCCATCTGAAGGCAAGCCTGTACAGTGAAGGGTTTTGTTTAAAACGTCTAGTGTTTTATTATGTTTCTATACATGTTGGATGCCGCCCAGCGTGCCTGGGGCAACCCAGTCCGTTGCGTGGGGCATAAAGAATAAAATTATCATTATGGAATGGGGCGACCCGCTGTGTGTGTGTGTGTGTGTGTGTTGTGATTAATGCACTTGGAGGGAAGAGCTGGCTGGAACTCTAAACAGAAGCAGCAGAACGCACTGCAACATTTGGTTGCAGGTCCCATTTGCCACATACCACAGATGAAGTCCCTACTTTGAAGCATTTACCATATAGAAATCCTCCTCCTCCTTTTGGACTGACAAGTGTAAAAGCATGAGACAAAAGGAGCTGGAAGGAAAGAGGAAACTTTGCACAATCTGGAAGAGAGTGAAAGAAGAAAAGAGTGGTAAAGGAACTAAACAAAAAACACACACACACACACACAATAGGTGGGGGGGGGGAGAAGAAAAAAATCCAAATCAAGAGGGAAAAGAGAGAGAGAAATTGGGTGGCCTGAGCGCAGGCCAATGGCCTGAGCGCAGGCCAATGGCCTGAGCGCAGGCCAATGGCCTGAGCGCAGGCCAATGGCCTGAGCGCAGGCCAATGGCCTGAGCGCAGGCCAATGGCCTGAGCGCAGGCCAATGGCCTGAGCGCAGGCCAATGGCCTGAGCGCAGGCCAATGGCCTGAGCGCAGGCCAATGGCCTGAGCGCAGGCCAATGGCCTGAGCGCAGGCCAATGGCCTGAGCGCAGGCCAATGGCCTGAGCGCAGGCCAATGGCCTGAGCGCAGGCCAGGCCTGCTGGTTTTATACCTGCTGCTGGGATTGACAAAGCTGCCTCTGATTGGTTGCAAAGGCTGCTGGGATTGACAAGGCTGCCTCTGGTTGGTTAACCAGGCATTCTTTGATTGACAAGGCATCTGTCCCTCCCCTTCACCTCATTGCTCACCAATTAACCCATTAACTAACGTCTAGCCGAACCAATCAACCCACTTGAAGGATTACTGTTCATCTTTTTTTCTTAGGGTGTCCCTTTGTTCATTGGAGAAATGTTGGGGGGTATGGAGTTCTCCGACTCCCGAGCCATCTGAAGGCAAGCCTGTACAGTGAAGGGTTTTGTTTAAAACGTCTAGTGTTTTATTATGTTTCTATACATGTTGGATGCCGCCCAGCGTGCCTGGGGCAACCCAGTCCGTTTGCGTGGGGCATAAAGAATAAAATTATCATTATGGAATGGGGCGACCCGCTGTGTGTGTGTGTGTGTTTGTGATTAATGCACTTGGAGGGAAGAGCTGGCTGGAACTCTAAACAGAAGCAGCAGAACGCACTGCAACATTTGGTTGCAGGTCCCATTTGCCACATACCACAGATGAAGTCCCTACTTTGAAGCATTTACCATATAGAAATCCTCCTCCTCCTTTTGGACTGACAAGTGTAAAAGCATGAGACAAAAGGAGCTGGAAGGAAAGAGGAAACTTTGCACAATCTGGAAGAGAGTGAAAGAAGAAAAGAGTGGTAAAGGAACTAAACAAAAAACACACACACACACACACACACACAATAGGTGGGGGGGGGGAGAAGAAAAAAATCCAAATCAAGAGGGAAAAGAGAGAGAGAAATTGGGTGGCCTGAGCGCAGGCCAATGGCCTGAGCGCAGGCCAATGGCCTGAGCGCAGGCCAATGGCCTGAGCGCAGGCCAATGGCCTGAGCGCAGGCCAATGGCCTGAGCGCAGGCCAATGGCCTGAGCGCAGGCCAATGGCCTGAGCGCAGGCCAATGGCCTGAGCGCAGGCCAATGGCCTGAGCGCAGGCCAATGGCCTGAGCGCAGGCCAATGGCCTGAGCGCAGGCCAATGGCCTGAGCGCAGGCCAATGGCCTGAGCGCAGGCCAATGGCCTGAGCGCAGGCCAATGGCCTGAGCGCAGGCCAGGCCTGCTGGTTTTATACCTGCTGCTGGGATTGACAAAGCTGCCTCTGATTGGTTGCAAAGGCTGCTGGGATTGACAAGGCTGCCTCTGGTTGGTTAACCAGGCATTCTTTGATTGACAAGGCATCTGTCCCTCCCCTTCACCTCATTGCTCACCAATTAACCCATTAACTAACGTCTAGCCGAACCAATCAACCCACTTGAAGGATTACTGTTCATCTTTTTTTCTTAGGGTGTCCCTTTGTTCATTGGAGAAATGTTGGGGGGTATGGAGTTCTCCGACTCCCGAGCCATCTGAAGGCAAGCCTGTACAGTGAAGGGTTTTGTTTAAAACGTCTAGTGTTTTATTATGTTTCTATACATGTTGGATGCCGCCCAGCGTGCCTGGGGCAACCCAGTCCGTTTGCGTGGGGCATAAAGAATAAAATTATCATTATGGAATGGGGCGACCCGCTGTGTGTGTGTGTGTGTGTGTGTTTGTGATTAATGCACTTGGAGGGAAGAGCTGGCTGGAACTCTAAACAGAAGCAGCAGAACGCACTGCAACATTTGGTTGCAGGTCCCATTTGCCACATACCACAGATGAAGTCCCTACTTTGAAGCATTTACCATATAGAAATCCTCCTCCTCCTTTTGGACTGACAAGTGTAAAAGCATGAGACAAAAGGAGCTGGAAGGAAAGAGGAAACTTTGCACAATCTGGAAGAGAGTGAAAGAAGAAAAGAGTGGTAAAGGAACTAAACAAAAAACACACACACACACACACACACACAATAGGTGGGGGGGGGGAGAAGAAAAAAATCCAAATCAAGAGGGAAAAGAGAGAGAGAAATTGGGTGGCCTGAGCGCAGGCCAATGGCCTGAGCGCAGGCCAATGGCCTGAGCGCAGGCCAATGGCCTGAGCGCAGGCCAATGGCCTGAGCGCAGGCCAATGGCCTGAGCGCAGGCCAATGGCCTGAGCGCAGGCCAATGGCCTGAGCGCAGGCCAATGGCCTGAGCGCAGGCCAATGGCCTGAGCGCAGGCCAATGGCCTGAGCGCAGGCCAATGGCCTGAGCGCAGGCCAATGGCCTGAGCGCAGGCCAATGGCCTGAGCGCAGGCCAATGGCCTGAGCGCAGGCCAATGGCCTGAGCGCAGGCCAATGGCCTGAGCGCAGGCCAGGCCTGCTGGTTTTATACCTGCTGCTGGGATTGACAAAGCTGCCTCTGATTGGTTGCAAAGGCTGCTGGGATTGACAAGGCTGCCTCTGGTTGGTTAACCAGGCATTCTTTGATTGACAAGGCATCTGTCCCTCCCCTTCACCTCATTGCTCACCAATTAACCCATTAACTAACGTCTAGCCGAACCAATCAACCCACTTGAAGGATTACTGTTCATCTTT
>NC_138751.1:40623821-40749056 GCF_965113315.1 Podarcis vaucheri | reverse complement strand
TGGAAGGAAAGAGGAAACTTTGCACAATCTGGAAGAGAGTGAAAGAAGAAAAGAGTGGTAAAGGAACTAAACAAAACACACACACACACACACACACACACACACAATAGGTGGGGGGGGGAGAAGAAAAAAATCCAAATCAAGAGGGAAAAGAGAGAGAGAAATTGGGTGGCCTGAGCGCAGGCCAATGGCCTGAGCGCAGGCCAATGGCCTGAGCGCAGGCCAATGGCCTGAGCGCAGGCCAATGGCCTGAGCGCAGGCCAATGGCCTGAGCGCAGGCCAATGGCCTGAGCGCAGGCCAATGGCCTGAGCGCAGGCCAATGGCCTGAGCGCAGGCCAATGGCCTGAGCGCAGGCCAATGGCCTGAGCGCAGGCCAATGGCCTGAGCGCAGGCCAATGGCCTGAGCGCAGGCCAATGGCCTGAGCGCAGGCCAATGGCCTGAGCGCAGGCCAATGGCCTGAGCGCAGGCCAATGGCCTGAGCGCAGGCCAATGGCCTGAGCGCAGGCCAATGGCCTGAGCGCAGGCCAATGGCCTGAGCGCAGGCCAGGCCTGCTGGTTTTATACCTGCTGCTGGGATTGACAAAGCTGCCTCTGATTGGTTGCAAAGGCTGCTGGGATTGACAAGGCTGCCTCTGGTTGGTTAACCAGGCATTCTTTGATTGACAAGGCATCTGTCCCTCCCCTTCACCTCATTGCTCACCAATTAACCCATTAACTAACGTCTAGCCGAACCAATCAACCCACTTGAAGGATTACTGTTCATCTTTTTTTCTTAGGGTGTCCCTTTGTTCATTGGAGAAATGTTGGGGGGTATGGAGTTCTCCGACTCCCGAGCCATCTGAAGGCAAGCCTGTACAGTGAAGGGTTTTGTTTAAAACGTCTAGTGTTTTATTATGTTTCTATACATGTTGGATGCCGCCCAGCGTGCCTGGGGCAACCCAGTCCGTTGCGTGGGGCATAAAGAATAAAATTATCATTATGGAATGGGGCGACCCGCTGTGTGTGTGTGTGTTTGTGATTAATGCACTTGGAGGGAAGAGCTGGCTGGAACTCTAAACAGAAGCAGCAGAACGCACTGCAACATTTGGTTGCAGGTCCCATTTGCCACATACCACAGATGAAGTCCCTACTTTGAAGCATTTACCATATAGAAATCCTCCTCCTCCTTTTGGACTGACAAGTGTAAAAGCATGAGACAAAAGGAGCTGGAAGGAAAGAGGAAACTTTGCACAATCTGGAAGAGAGTGAAAGAAGAAAAGAGTGGTAAAGGAACTAAACAAAACACACACACACACACACACACACACACACACAATAGGTGGGGGGGGGAGAAGAAAAAAATCCAAATCAAGAGGGAAAAGAGAGAGAGAAATTGGGTGGCCTGAGCGCAGGCCAATGGCCTGAGCGCAGGCCAATGGCCTGAGCGCAGGCCAATGGCCTGAGCGCAGGCCAATGGCCTGAGCGCAGGCCAATGGCCTGAGCGCAGGCCAATGGCCTGAGCGCAGGCCAATGGCCTGAGCGCAGGCCAATGGCCTGAGCGCAGGCCAATGGCCTGAGCGCAGGCCAATGGCCTGAGCGCAGGCCAATGGCCTGAGCGCAGGCCAATGGCCTGAGCGCAGGCCAGGCCTGCTGGTTTTATACCTGCTGCTGGGATTGACAAAGCTGCCTCTGATTGGTTGCAAAGGCTGCTGGGATTGACAAGGCTGCCTCTGGTTGGTTAACCAGGCATTCTTTGATTGACAAGGCATCTGTCCCTCCCCTTCACCTCATTGCTCACCAATTAACCCATTAACTAACGTCTAGCCGAACCAATCAACCCACTTGAAGGATTACTGTTCATCTTTTTTTCTTAGGGTGTCCCTTTGTTCATTGGAGAAATGTTGGGGGGTATGGAGTTCTCCGACTCCCGAGCCATCTGAAGGCAAGCCTGTACAGTGAAGGGTTTTGTTTAAAACGTCTAGTGTTTTATTATGTTTCTATACATGTTGGATGCCGCCCAGCGTGCCTGGGGCAACCCAGTCCGTTGCGTGGGGCATAAAGAATAAAATTATCATTATGGAATGGGGCGACCCGCTGTGTGTGTGTGTGTTTGTGATTAATGCACTTGGAGGGAAGAGCTGGCTGGAACTCTAAACAGAAGCAGCAGAACGCACTGCAACATTTGGTTGCAGGTCCCATTTGCCACATACCACAGATGAAGTCCCTACTTTGAAGCATTTACCATATAGAAATCCTCCTCCTCCTTTTGGACTGACAAGTGTAAAAGCATGAGACAAAAGGAGCTGGAAGGAAAGAGGAAACTTTGCACAATCTGGAAGAGAGTGAAAGAAGAAAAGAGTGGTAAAGGAACTAAACAAAAAACACACACACACACACACACACACACACACACAATAGGTGGGGGGGGGAGAAGAAAAAAATCCAAATCAAGAGGGAAAAGAGAGAGAGAAATTGGGTGGCCTGAGCGCAGGCCAATGGCCTGAGCGCAGGCCAATGGCCTGCTGGTTTTATACCTGCTGCTGGGATTGACAAAGCTGCCTCTGATTGGTTGCAAAGGCTGCTGGGATTGACAAGGCTGCCTCTGGTTGGTTAACCAGGCATTCTTTGATTGACAAGGCATCTGTCCCTCCCCTTCACCTCATTGCTCACCAATTAACCCATTAACTAACGTCTAGCCGAACCAATCAACCCACTTGAAGGATTACTGTTCATCTTTTTTTCTTAGGGTGTCCCTTTGTTCATTGGAGAAATGTTGGGGGGTATGGAGTTCTCCGACTCCCGAGCCATCTGAAGGCAAGCCTGTACAGTGAAGGGTTTTGTTTAAAACGTCTAGTGTTTTATTATGTTTCTATACATGTTGGATGCCGCCCAGCGTGCCTGGGGCAACCCAGTCCGTTGCGTGGGGCATAAAGAATAAAATTATCATTATGGAATGGGGCGACCCGCTGTGTGTGTGTGTGTTTGTGATTAATGCACTTGGAGGGAAGAGCTGGCTGGAACTCTAAACAGAAGCAGCAGAACGCACTGCAACATTTGGTTGCAGGTCCCATTTGCCACATACCACAGATGAAGTCCCTACTTTGAAGCATTTACCATATAGAAATCCTCCTCCTCCTTTTGGACTGACAAGTGTAAAAGCATGAGACAAAAGGAGCTGGAAGGAAAGAGGAAACTTTGCACAATCTGGAAGAGAGTGAAAGAAGAAAAGAGTGGTAAAGGAACTAAACAAAACACACACACACACACACACACACACAATAGGTGGGGGGGGGGAGAAGAAAAAAATCCAAATCAAGAGGGAAAAGAGAGAGAGAAATTGGGTGGCCTGAGCGCAGGCCAATGGCCTGCTGGTTTTATACCTGCTGCTGGGATTGACAAAGCTGCCTCTGATTGGTTGCAAAGGCTGCTGGGATTGACAAGGCTGCCTCTGGTTGGTTAACCAGGCATTCTTTGATTGACAAGGCATCTGTCCCTCCCCTTCACCTCATTGCTCACCAATTAACCCATTAACTAACGTCTAGCCGAACCAATCAACCCACTTGAAGGATTACTGTTCATCTTTTTTTCTTAGGGTGTCCCTTTGTTCATTGGAGAAATGTTGGGGGGTATGGAGTTCTCCGACTCCCGAGCCATCTGAAGGCAAGCCTGTACAGTGAAGGGTTTTGTTTAAAACGTCTAGTGTTTTATTATGTTTCTATACATGTTGGATGCCGCCCAGCGTGCCTGGGGCAACCCAGTCCGTTGCGTGGGGCATAAAGAATAAAATTATCATTATGGAATGGGGCGACCCGCTGTGTGTGTGTGTGTTTGTGATTAATGCACTTGGAGGGAAGAGCTGGCTGGAACTCTAAACAGAAGCAGCAGAACGCACTGCAACATTTGGTTGCAGGTCCCATTTGCCACATACCACAGATGAAGTCCCTACTTTGAAGCATTTACCATATAGAAATCCTCCTCCTCCTTTTGGACTGACAAGTGTAAAAGCATGAGACAAAAGGAGCTGGAAGGAAAGAGGAAACTTTGCACAATCTGGAAGAGAGTGAAAGAAGAAAAGAGTGGTAAAGGAACTAAACAAAACACACACACACACACACACACACACACACACAATAGGTGGGGGGGGGAGAAGAAAAAAATCCAAATCAAGAGGGAAAAGAGAGAGAGAAATTGGGTGGCCTGAGCGCAGGCCAATGGCCTGAGCGCAGGCCAATGGCCTGAGCGCAGGCCAATGGCCTGAGCGCAGGCCAATGGCCTGAGCGCAGGCCAATGGCCTGAGCGCAGGCCAATGGCCTGAGCGCAGGCCAATGGCCTGAGCGCAGGCCAATGGCCTGAGCGCAGGCCAATGGCCTGAGCGCAGGCCAATGGCCTGAGCGCAGGCCAATGGCCTGAGCGCAGGCCAATGGCCTGAGCGCAGGCCAATGGCCTGAGCGCAGGCCAATGGCCTGAGCGCAGGCCAGGCCTGCTGGTTTTATACCTGCTGCTGGGATTGACAAAGCTGCCTCTGATTGGTTGCAAAGGCTGCTGGGATTGACAAGGCTGCCTCTGGTTGGTTAACCAGGCATTCTTTGATTGACAAGGCATCTGTCCCTCCCCTTCACCTCATTGCTCACCAATTAACCCATTAACTAACGTCTAGCCGAACCAATCAACCCACTTGAAGGATTACTGTTCATCTTTTTTTCTTAGGGTGTCCCTTTGTTCATTGGAGAAATGTTGGGGGGTATGGAGTTCTCCGACTCCCGAGCCATCTGAAGGCAAGCCTGTACAGTGAAGGGTTTTGTTTAAAACGTCTAGTGTTTTATTATGTTTCTATACATGTTGGATGCCGCCCAGCGTGCCTGGGGCAACCCAGTCCGTTGCGTGGGGCATAAAGAATAAAATTATCATTATGGAATGGGGCGACCCGCTGTGTGTGTGTGTGTGTGTGTGTGTTTGTGATTAATGCACTTGGAGGGAAGAGCTGGCTGGAACTCTAAACAGAAGCAGCAGAACGCACTGCAACATTTGGTTGCAGGTCCCATTTGCCACATACCACAGATGAAGTCCCTACTTTGAAGCATTTACCATATAGAAATCCTCCTCCTCCTTTTGGACTGACAAGTGTAAAAGCATGAGACAAAAGGAGCTGGAAGGAAAGAGGAAACTTTGCACAATCTGGAAGAGAGTGAAAGAAGAAAAGAGTGGTAAAGGAACTAAACAAAACACACACACACACACACACACACACACACACACAATAGGTGGGGGGGGGGAGAAGAAAAAAATCCAAATCAAGAGGGAAAAGAGAGAGAGAAATTGGGTGGCCTGAGCGCAGGCCAATGGCCTGAGCGCAGGCCAATGGCCTGAGCGCAGGCCAATGGCCTGAGCGCAGGCCAATGGCCTGAGCGCAGGCCAATGGCCTGAGCGCAGGCCAATGGCCTGAGCGCAGGCCAATGGCCTGAGCGCAGGCCAATGGCCTGAGCGCAGGCCAATGGCCTGAGCGCAGGCCAATGGCCTGAGCGCAGGCCAATGGCCTGAGCGCAGGCCAATGGCCTGAGCGCAGGCCAGGCCTGCTGGTTTTATACCTGCTGCTGGGATTGACAAAGCTGCCTCTGATTGGTTGCAAAGGCTGCTGGGATTGACAAGGCTGCCTCTGGTTGGTTAACCAGGCATTCTTTGATTGACAAGGCATCTGTCCCTCCCCTTCACCTCATTGCTCACCAATTAACCCATTAACTAACGTCTAGCCGAACCAATCAACCCACTTGAAGGATTACTGTTCATCTTTTTTTCTTAGGGTGTCCCTTTGTTCATTGGAGAAATGTTGGGGGGTATGGAGTTCTCCGACTCCCGAGCCATCTGAAGGCAAGCCTGTACAGTGAAGGGTTTTGTTTAAAACGTCTAGTGTTTTATTATGTTTCTATACATGTTGGATGCCGCCCAGCGTGCCTGGGGCAACCCAGTCCGTTGCGTGGGGCATAAAGAATAAAATTATCATTATGGAATGGGGCGACCCGCTGTGTGTGTGTGTGTTTGTGATTAATGCACTTGGAGGGAAGAGCTGGCTGGAACTCTAAACAGAAGCAGCAGAACGCACTGCAACATTTGGTTGCAGGTCCCATTTGCCACATACCACAGATGAAGTCCCTACTTTGAAGCATTTACCATATAGAAATCCTCCTCCTCCTTTTGGACTGACAAGTGTAAAAGCATGAGACAAAAGGAGCTGGAAGGAAAGAGGAAACTTTGCACAATCTGGAAGAGAGTGAAAGAAGAAAAGAGTGGTAAAGGAACTAAACAAAAAACACACACACACACACACACACACACACACACACACACAATAGGTGGGGGGGGGAGAAGAAAAAAATCCAAATCAAGAGGGAAAAGAGAGAGAGAAATTGGGTGGCCTGAGCGCAGGCCAATGGCCTGAGCGCAGGCCAATGGCCTGAGCGCAGGCCAATGGCCTGAGCGCAGGCCAATGGCCTGAGCGCAGGCCAATGGCCTGAGCGCAGGCCAATGGCCTGAGCGCAGGCCAATGGCCTGAGCGCAGGCCAATGGCCTGAGCGCAGGCCAATGGCCTGAGCGCAGGCCAATGGCCTGAGCGCAGGCCAATGGCCTGAGCGCAGGCCAATGGCCTGAGCGCAGGCCAATGGCCTGAGCGCAGGCCAGGCCTGCTGGTTTTATACCTGCTGCTGGGATTGACAAAGCTGCCTCTGATTGGTTGCAAAGGCTGCTGGAATTGACAAGGCTGCCTCTGGTTGGTTAACCAGGCATTCTTTGATTGACAAGGCATCTGTCCCTCCCCTTCACCTCATTGCTCACCAATTAACCCATTAACTAACGTCTAGCCGAACCAATCAACCCACTTGAAGGATTACTGTTCATCTTTTTTTCTTAGGGTGTCCCTTTGTTCATTGGAGAAATGTTGGGGGGTATGGAGTTCTCCGACTCCCGAGCCATCTGAAGGCAAGCCTGTACAGTGAAGGGTTTTGTTTAAAACGTCTAGTGTTTTATTATGTTTCTATACATGTTGGATGCCGCCCAGCGTGCCTGGGGCAACCCAGTCCGTTGCGTGGGGCATAAAGAATAAAATTATCATTATGGAATGGGGCGACCCGCTGTGTGTGTGTGTGTTTGTGATTAATGCACTTGGAGGGAAGAGCTGGCTGGAACTCTAAACAGAAGCAGCAGAACGCACTGCAACATTTGGTTGCAGGTCCCATTTGCCACATACCACAGATGAAGTCCCTACTTTGAAGCATTTACCATATAGAAATCCTCCTCCTCCTTTTGGACTGACAAGTGTAAAAGCATGAGACAAAAGGAGCTGGAAGGAAAGAGGAAACTTTGCACAATCTGGAAGAGAGTGAAAGAAGAAAAGAGTGGTAAAGGAACTAAACAAAAAACACACACACACACACACACACACACACACACACACACAATAGGTGGGGGGGGGAGAAGAAAAAAATCCAAATCAAGAGGGAAAAGAGAGAGAGAAATTGGGTGGCCTGAGCGCAGGCCAATGGCCTGAGCGCAGGCCAATGGCCTGAGCGCAGGCCAATGGCCTGAGCGCAGGCCAATGGCCTGAGCGCAGGCCAATGGCCTGAGCGCAGGCCAATGGCCTGAGCGCAGGCCAATGGCCTGAGCGCAGGCCAATGGCCTGAGCGCAGGCCAATGGCCTGAGCGCAGGCCAATGGCCTGAGCGCAGGCCAATGGCCTGAGCGCAGGCCAATGGCCTGAGCGCAGGCCAATGGCCTGAGCGCAGGCCAATGGCCTGAGCGCAGGCCAATGGCCTGAGCGCAGGCCAATGGCCTGAGCGCAGGCCAATGGCCTGAGCGCAGGCCAATGGCCTGAGCGCAGGCCAGGCCTGCTGGTTTTATACCTGCTGCTGGGATTGACAAAGCTGCCTCTGATTGGTTGCAAAGGCTGCTGGAATTGACAAGGCTGCCTCTGGTTGGTTAACCAGGCATTCTTTGATTGACAAGGCATCTGTCCCTCCCCTTCACCTCATTGCTCACCAATTAACCCATTAACTAACGTCTAGCCGAACCAATCAACCCACTTGAAGGATTACTGTTCATCTTTTTTTCTTAGGGTGTCCCTTTGTTCATTGGAGAAATGTTGGGGGGTATGGAGTTCTCCGACTCCCGAGCCATCTGAAGGCAAGCCTGTACAGTGAAGGGTTTTGTTTAAAACGTCTAGTGTTTTATTATGTTTCTATACATGTTGGATGCCGCCCAGCGTGCCTGGGGCAACCCAGTCCGTTGCGTGGGGCATAAAGAATAAAATTATCATTATGGAATGGGGCGACCCGCTGTGTGTGTGTGTGTGTGTGTGTGTTTGTGATTAATGCACTTGGAGGGAAGAGCTGGCTGGAACTCTAAACAGAAGCAGCAGAACGCACTGCAACATTTGGTTGCAGGTCCCATTTGCCACATACCACAGATGAAGTCCCTACTTTGAAGCATTTACCATATAGAAATCCTCCTCCTCCTTTTGGACTGACAAGTGTAAAAGCATGAGACAAAAGGAGCTGGAAGGAAAGAGGAAACTTTGCACAATCTGGAAGAGAGTGAAAGAAGAAAAGAGTGGTAAAGGAACTAAACAAAACACACACACACACACACACACACACACACACACAATAGGTGGGGGGGGGGAGAAGAAAAAAATCCAAATCAAGAGGGAAAAGAGAGAGAGAAATTGGGTGGCCTGAGCGCAGGCCAATGGCCTGCTGGTTTTATACCTGCTGCTGGGATTGACAAAGCTGCCTCTGATTGGTTGCAAAGGCTGCTGGGATTGACAAGGCTGCCTCTGGTTGGTTAACCAGGCATTCTTTGATTGACAAGGCATCTGTCCCTCCCCTTCACCTCATTGCTCACCAATTAACCCATTAACTAACGTCTAGCCGAACCAATCAACCCACTTGAAGGATTACTGTTCATCTTTTTTTCTTAGGGTGTCCCTTTGTTCATTGGAGAAATGTTGGGGGGTATGGAGTTCTCCGACTCCCGAGCCATCTGAAGGCAAGCCTGTACAGTGAAGGGTTTTGTTTAAAACGTCTAGTGTTTTATTATGTTTCTATACATGTTGGATGCCGCCCAGCGTGCCTGGGGCAACCCAGTCCGTTGCGTGGGGCATAAAGAATAAAATTATCATTATGGAATGGGGCGACCCGCTGTGTGTGTGTGTGTTTGTGATTAATGCACTTGGAGGGAAGAGCTGGCTGGAACTCTAAACAGAAGCAGCAGAACGCACTGCAACATTTGGTTGCAGGTCCCATTTGCCACATACCACAGATGAAGTCCCTACTTTGAAGCATTTACCATATAGAAATCCTCCTCCTCCTTTTGGACTGACAAGTGTAAAAGCATGAGACAAAAGGAGCTGGAAGGAAAGAGGAAACTTTGCACAATCTGGAAGAGAGTGAAAGAAGAAAAGAGTGGTAAAGGAACTAAACAAAAAACACACACACACACACACACACACACACAATAGGTGGGGGGGGGGGAGAAGAAAAAAATCCAAATCAAGAGGGAAAAGAGAGAGAGAAATTGGGTGGCCTGAGCGCAGGCCAATGGCCTGAGCGCAGGCCAATGGCCTGCTGGTTTTATACCTGCTGCTGGGATTGACAAAGCTGCCTCTGATTGGTTGCAAAGGCTGCTGGGATTGACAAGGCTGCCTCTGGTTGGTTAACCAGGCATTCTTTGATTGACAAGGCATCTGTCCCTCCCCTTCACCTCATTGCTCACCAATTAACCCATTAACTAACGTCTAGCCGAACCAATCAACCCACTTGAAGGATTACTGTTCATCTTTTTTTCTTAGGGTGTCCCTTTGTTCATTGGAGAAATGTTGGGGGGTATGGAGTTCTCCGACTCCCGAGCCATCTGAAGGCAAGCCTGTACAGTGAAGGGTTTTGTTTAAAACGTCTAGTGTTTTATTATGTTTCTATACATGTTGGATGCCGCCCAGCGTGCCTGGGGCAACCCAGTCCGTTGCGTGGGGCATAAAGAATAAAATTATCATTATGGAATGGGGCGACCCGCTGTGTGTGTGTGTGTTTGTGATTAATGCACTTGGAGGGAAGAGCTGGCTGGAACTCTAAACAGAAGCAGCAGAACGCACTGCAACATTTGGTTGCAGGTCCCATTTGCCACATACCACAGATGAAGTCCCTACTTTGAAGCATTTACCATATAGAAATCCTCCTCCTCCTTTTGGACTGACAAGTGTAAAAGCATGAGACAAAAGGAGCTGGAAGGAAAGAGGAAACTTTGCACAATCTGGAAGAGAGTGAAAGAAGAAAAGAGTGGTAAAGGAACTAAACAAAACACACACACACACACACACACACACACACACACACACACACACAATAGGTGGGGGGGGGAGAAGAAAAAAATCCAAATCAAGAGGGAAAAGAGAGAGAGAAATTGGGTGGCCTGAGCGCAGGCCAATGGCCTGCTGGTTTTATACCTGCTGCTGGGATTGACAAAGCTGCCTCTGATTGGTTGCAAAGGCTGCTGGGATTGACAAGGCTGCCTCTGGTTGGTTAACCAGGCATTCTTTGATTGACAAGGCATCTGTCCCTCCCCTTCACCTCATTGCTCACCAATTAACCCATTAACTAACGTCTAGCCGAACCAATCAACCCACTTGAAGGATTACTGTTCATCTTTTTTTCTTAGGGTGTCCCTTTGTTCATTGGAGAAATGTTGGGGGGTATGGAGTTCTCCGACTCCCGAGCCATCTGAAGGCAAGCCTGTACAGTGAAGGGTTTTGTTTAAAACGTCTAGTGTTTTATTATGTTTCTATACATGTTGGATGCCGCCCAGCGTGCCTGGGGCAACCCAGTCCGTTGCGTGGGGCATAAAGAATAAAATTATCATTATGGAATGGGGCGACCCGCTGTGTGTGTGTGTGTTTGTGATTAATGCACTTGGAGGGAAGAGCTGGCTGGAACTCTAAACAGAAGCAGCAGAACGCACTGCAACATTTGGTTGCAGGTCCCATTTGCCACATACCACAGATGAAGTCCCTACTTTGAAGCATTTACCATATAGAAATCCTCCTCCTCCTTTTGGACTGACAAGTGTAAAAGCATGAGACAAAAGGAGCTGGAAGGAAAGAGGAAACTTTGCACAATCTGGAAGAGAGTGAAAGAAGAAAAGAGTGGTAAAGGAACTAAACAGAAAACACACACACACACACACACACACACACAATAGGTGGGGGGGGGAGAAGAAAAAAATCCAAATCAAGAGGGAAAAGAGAGAGAGAAATTGGGTGGCCTGAGCGCAGGCCAATGGCCTGAGCGCAGGCCAATGGCCTGAGCGCAGGCCAATGGCCTGAGCGCAGGCCAATGGCCTGAGCGCAGGCCAATGGCCTGAGCGCAGGCCAATGGCCTGAGCGCAGGCCAATGGCCTGAGCGCAGGCCAATGGCCTGAGCGCAGGCCAATGGCCTGAGCGCAGGCCAATGGCCTGAGCGCAGGCCAATGGCCTGAGCGCAGGCCAATGGCCTGAGCGCAGGCCAATGGCCTGAGCGCAGGCCAATGGCCTGAGCGCAGGCCAATGGCCTGAGCGCAGGCCAGGCCTGCTGGTTTTATACCTGCTGCTGGGATTGACAAAGCTGCCTCTGATTGGTTGCAAAGGCTGCTGGGATTGACAAGGCTGCCTCTGGTTGGTTAACCAGGCATTCTTTGATTGACAAGGCATCTGTCCCTCCCCTTCACCTCATTGCTCACCAATTAACCCATTAACTAACGTCTAGCCGAACCAATCAACCCACTTGAAGGATTACTGTTCATCTTTTTTTCTTAGGGTGTCCCTTTGTTCATTGGAGAAATGTTGGGGGGTATGGAGTTCTCCGACTCCCGAGCCATCTGAAGGCAAGCCTGTACAGTGAAGGGTTTTGTTTAAAACGTCTAGTGTTTTATTATGTTTCTATACATGTTGGATGCCGCCCAGCGTGCCTGGGGCAACCCAGTCCGTTGCGTGGGGCATAAAGAATAAAATTATCATTATGGAATGGGGCGACCCGCTGTGTGTGTGTGTGTTTGTGATTAATGCACTTGGAGGGAAGAGCTGGCTGGAACTCTAAACAGAAGCAGCAGAACGCACTGCAACATTTGGTTGCAGGTCCCATTTGCCACATACCACAGATGAAGTCCCTACTTTGAAGCATTTACCATATAGAAATCCTCCTCCTCCTTTTGGACTGACAAGTGTAAAAGCATGAGACAAAAGGAGCTGGAAGGAAAGAGGAAACTTTGCACAATCTGGAAGAGAGTGAAAGAAGAAAAGAGTGGTAAAGGAACTAAACAAAAAACACACACACACACACACACACACACACACACACACACACAATAGGTGGGGGGGGGGAGAAGAAAAAAATCCAAATCAAGAGGGAAAAGAGAGAGAGAAATTGGGTGGCCTGAGCGCAGGCCAATGGCCTGAGCGCAGGCCAATGGCCTGAGCGCAGGCCAATGGCCTGAGCGCAGGCCAATGGCCTGAGCGCAGGCCAATGGCCTGAGCGCAGGCCAATGGCCTGAGCGCAGGCCAATGGCCTGAGCGCAGGCCAATGGCCTGAGCGCAGGCCAATGGCCTGAGCGCAGGCCAATGGCCTGAGCGCAGGCCAATGGCCTGAGCGCAGGCCAATGGCCTGAGCGCAGGCCAATGGCCTGAGCGCAGGCCAATGGCCTGAGCGCAGGCCAATGGCCTGAGCGCAGGCCAATGGCCTGAGCGCAGGCCAATGGCCTGAGCGCAGGCCAGGCCTGCTGGTTTTATACCTGCTGCTGGGATTGACAAAGCTGCCTCTGATTGGTTGCAAAGGCTGCTGGGATTGACAAGGCTGCCTCTGGTTGGTTAACCAGGCATTCTTTGATTGACAAGGCATCTGTCCCTCCCCTTCACCTCATTGCTCACCAATTAACCCATTAACTAACGTCTAGCCGAACCAATCAACCCACTTGAAGGATTACTGTTCATCTTTTTTTCTTAGGGTGTCCCTTTGTTCATTGGAGAAATGTTGGGGGGTATGGAGTTCTCCGACTCCCGAGCCATCTGAAGGCAAGCCTGTACAGTGAAGGGTTTTGTTTAAAACGTCTAGTGTTTTATTATGTTTCTATACATGTTGGATGCCGCCCAGCGTGCCTGGGGCAACCCAGTCCGTTGCGTGGGGCATAAAGAATAAAATTATCATTATGGAATGGGGCGACCCGCTGTGTGTGTGTGTGTTTGTGATTAATGCACTTGGAGGGAAGAGCTGGCTGGAACTCTAAACAGAAGCAGCAGAACGCACTGCAACATTTGGTTGCAGGTCCCATTTGCCACATACCACAGATGAAGTCCCTACTTTGAAGCATTTACCATATAGAAATCCTCCTCCTCCTTTTGGACTGACAAGTGTAAAAGCATGAGACAAAAGGAGCTGGAAGGAAAGAGGAAACTTTGCACAATCTGGAAGAGAGTGAAAGAAGAAAAGAGTGGTAAAGGAACTAAACAAAAAACACACACACACACACACACACACACACACACACACACACACACACAATAGGTGGGGGGGGGGAGAAGAAAAAAATCCAAATCAAGAGGGAAAAGAGAGAGAGAAATTGGGTGGCCTGAGCGCAGGCCAATGGCCTGAGCGCAGGCCAATGGCCTGAGCGCAGGCCAATGGCCTGAGCGCAGGCCAATGGCCTGAGCGCAGGCCAATGGCCTGAGCGCAGGCCAATGGCCTGAGCGCAGGCCAATGGCCTGAGCGCAGGCCAATGGCCTGCGCTCAGGCCATTGGCCTGCGCTCAGGCCATTGGCCTGCGCTCAGGCCACCCAATTTCTCTCTCTCTTTTCCCTCTTGATTTGGATTTTTTTCTTCTCCCCCCCCCCACCTATTGTGTGTGTGTGTGTGTGTGTGTGTGTGTGTGTGTGTGTGTTTTTTGTTTAGTTCCTTTACCACTCTTTTCTTCTTTCACTCTCTTCCAGATTGTGCAAAGTTTCCTCTTTCCTTCCAGCTCCTTTTGTCTCATGCTTTTACACTTGTCAGTCCAAAAGGAGGAGGAGGATTTCTATATGGTAAATGCTTCAAAGTAGGGACTTCATCTGTGGTATGTGGCAAATGGGACCTGCAACCAAATGTTGCAGTGCGTTCTGCTGCTTCTGTTTAGAGTTCCAGCCAGCTCTTCCCTCCAAGTGCATTAATCACAAACACACACACACACAGCGGGTCGCCCCATTCCATAATGATAATTTTATTCTTTATGCCCCACGCAACGGACTGGGTTGCCCCAGGCACGCTGGGCGGCATCCAACATGTATAGAAACATAATAAAACACTAGACGTTTTAAACAAAACCCTTCACTGTACAGGCTTGCCTTCAGATGGCTCGGGAGTCGGAGAACTCCATACCCCCCAACATTTCTCCAATGAACAAAGGGACACCCTAAGAAAAAAAGATGAACAGTAATCCTTCAAGTGGGTTGATTGGTTCGGCTAGACGTTAGTTAATGGGTTAATTGGTGAGCAATGAGGTGAAGGGGAGGGACAGATGCCTTGTCAATCAAAGAATGCCTGGTTAACCAACCAGAGGCAGCCTTGTCAATCCCAGCAGCCTTTGCAACCAATCAGAGGCAGCTTTGTCAATCCCAGCAGCAGGTATAAAACCAGCAGGCCTGGCCTGCGCTCAGCGCAGGCCAATGGCCTGAGCGCAGGCCAATGGCCTGAGCGCAGGCCAATGGCCTGAGCGCAGGCCAATGGCCTGAGCGCAGGCCAATGGCCTGAGCGCAGGCCAATGGCCTGAGCGCAGGCCAATGGCCTGAGCGCAGGCCAATGGCCTGAGCGCAGGCCAATGGCCTGAGCGCAGGCCAATGGCCTGAGCGCAGGCCAGGCCTGCTGGTTTTATACCTGCTGCTGGGATTGACAAAGCTGCCTCTGATTGGTTGCAAAGGCTGCTGGGATTGACAAGGCTGCCTCTGGTTGGTTAACCAGGCATTCTTTGATTGACAAGGCATCTGTCCCTCCCCTTCACCTCATTGCTCACCAATTAACCCATTAACTAACGTCTAGCCGAACCAATCAACCCACTTGAAGGATTACTGTTCATCTTTTTTTCTTAGGGTGTCCCTTTGTTCATTGGAGAAATGTTGGGGGGTATGGAGTTCTCCGACTCCCGAGCCATCTGAAGGCAAGCCTGTACAGTGAAGGGTTTTGTTTAAAACGTCTAGTGTTTTATTATGTTTCTATACATGTTGGATGCCGCCCAGCGTGCCTGGGGCAACCCAGTCCGTTGCGTGGGGCATAAAGAATAAAATTATCATTATGGAATGGGGCGACCCGCTGTGTGTGTGTGTGTTTGTGATTAATGCACTTGGAGGGAAGAGCTGGCTGGAACTCTAAACAGAAGCAGCAGAACGCACTGCAACATTTGGTTGCAGGTCCCATTTGCCACATACCACAGATGAAGTCCCTACTTTGAAGCATTTACCATATAGAAATCCTCCTCCTCCTTTTGGACTGACAAGTGTAAAAGCATGAGACAAAAGGAGCTGGAAGGAAAGAGGAAACTTTGCACAATCTGGAAGAGAGTGAAAGAAGAAAAGAGTGGTAAAGGAACTAAACAAAAAACACACACACACACACACACACACACACACAATAGGTGGGGGGGGGGAGAAGAAAAAAATCCAAATCAAGAGGGAAAAGAGAGAGAGAAATTGGGTGGCCTGAGCCCAGGCCAATGGCCTGAGCCCAGGCCAATGGCCTGAGCCCAGGCCAGGCCTGCTGGTTTTATACCTGCTGCTGGGATTGACAAAGCTGCCTCTGATTGGTTGCAAAGGCTGCTGGGATTGACAAGGCTGCCTCTGGTTGGTTAACCAGGCATTCTTTGATTGACAAGGCATCTGTCCCTCCCCTTCACCTCATTGCTCACCAATTAACCCATTAACTAACGTCTAGCCGAACCAATCAACCCACTTGAAGGATTACTGTTCATCTTTTTTTCTTAGGGTGTCCCTTTGTTCATTGGAGAAATGTTGGGGGGTATGGAGTTCTCCGACTCCCGAGCCATCTGAAGGCAAGCCTGTACAGTGAAGGGTTTTGTTTAAAACGTCTAGTGTTTTATTATGTTTCTATACATGTTGGATGCCGCCCAGCGTGCCTGGGGCAACCCAGTCCGTTGCGTGGGGCATAAAGAATAAAATTATCATTATGGAATGGGGCGACCCGCTGTGTGTGTGTGTGTTTGTGATTAATGCACTTGGAGGGAAGAGCTGGCTGGAACTCTAAACAGAAGCAGCAGAACGCACTGCAACATTTGGTTGCAGGTCCCATTTGCCACATACCACAGATGAAGTCCCTACTTTGAAGCATTTACCATATAGAAATCCTCCTCCTCCTTTTGGACTGACAAGTGTAAAAGCATGAGACAAAAGGAGCTGGAAGGAAAGAGGAAACTTTGCACAATCTGGAAGAGAGTGAAAGAAGAAAAGAGTGGTAAAGGAACTAAACAAAACACACACACACACACACACACACACACACACACACAATAGGTGGGGGGGGGAGAAGAAAAAAATCCAAATCAAGAGGGAAAAGAGAGAGAGAAATTGGGTGGCCTGAGCGCAGGCCAATGGCCTGAGCGCAGGCCAATGGCCTGAGCGCAGGCCAATGGCCTGAGCGCAGGCCAATGGCCTGAGCGCAGGCCAATGGCCTGAGCGCAGGCCAATGGCCTGAGCGCAGGCCAATGGCCTGAGCGCAGGCCAATGGCCTGAGCGCAGGCCAATGGCCTGAGCGCAGGCCAATGGCCTGAGCGCAGGCCAATGGCCTGAGCGCAGGCCAATGGCCTGAGCGCAGGCCAATGGCCTGAGCGCAGGCCAATGGCCTGAGCGCAGGCCAATGGCCTGAGCGCAGGCCAATGGCCTGAGCGCAGGCCAATGGCCTGAGCGCAGGCCAATGGCCTGAGCGCAGGCCAATGGCCTGAGCGCAGGCCAATGGCCTGAGCGCAGGCCAGGCCTGCTGGTTTTATACCTGCTGCTGGGATTGACAAAGCTGCCTCTGATTGGTTGCAAAGGCTGCTGGGATTGACAAGGCTGCCTCTGGTTGGTTAACCAGGCATTCTTTGATTGACAAGGCATCTGTCCCTCCCCTTCACCTCATTGCTCACCAATTAACCCATTAACTAACGTCTAGCCGAACCAATCAACCCACTTGAAGGATTACTGTTCATCTTTTTTTCTTAGGGTGTCCCTTTGTTCATTGGAGAAATGTTGGGGGGTATGGAGTTCTCCGACTCCCGAGCCATCTGAAGGCAAGCCTGTACAGTGAAGGGTTTTGTTTAAAACGTCTAGTGTTTTATTATGTTTCTATACATGTTGGATGCCGCCCAGCGTGCCTGGGGCAACCCAGTCCGTTGCGTGGGGCATAAAGAATAAAATTATCATTATGGAATGGGGCGACCCGCTGTGTGTGTGTGTGTTTGTGATTAATGCACTTGGAGGGAAGAGCTGGCTGGAACTCTAAACAGAAGCAGCAGAACGCACTGCAACATTTGGTTGCAGGTCCCATTTGCCACATACCACAGATGAAGTCCCTACTTTGAAGCATTTACCATATAGAAATCCTCCTCCTCCTTTTGGACTGACAAGTGTAAAAGCATGAGACAAAAGGAGCTGGAAGGAAAGAGGAAACTTTGCACAATCTGGAAGAGAGTGAAAGAAGAAAAGAGTGGTAAAGGAACTAAACAAAAAACACACACACACACACACACACACACACACAATAGGTGGGGGGGGGGAGAAGAAAAAAATCCAAATCAAGAGGGAAAAGAGAGAGAGAAATTGGGTGGCCTGAGCCCAGGCCAATGGCCTGAGCCCAGGCCAATGGCCTGAGCCCAGGCCAGGCCTGCTGGTTTTATACCTGCTGCTGGGATTGACAAAGCTGCCTCTGATTGGTTGCAAAGGCTGCTGGGATTGACAAGGCTGCCTCTGGTTGGTTAACCAGGCATTCTTTGATTGACAAGGCATCTGTCCCTCCCCTTCACCTCATTGCTCACCAATTAACCCATTAACTAACGTCTAGCCGAACCAATCAACCCACTTGAAGGATTACTGTTCATCTTTTTTTCTTAGGGTGTCCCTTTGTTCATTGGAGAAATGTTGGGGGGTATGGAGTTCTCCGACTCCCGAGCCATCTGAAGGCAAGCCTGTACAGTGAAGGGTTTTGTTTAAAACGTCTAGTGTTTTATTATGTTTCTATACATGTTGGATGCCGCCCAGCGTGCCTGGGGCAACCCAGTCCGTTGCGTGGGGCATAAAGAATAAAATTATCATTATGGAATGGGGCGACCCGCTGTGTGTGTGTGTGTTTGTGATTAATGCACTTGGAGGGAAGAGCTGGCTGGAACTCTAAACAGAAGCAGCAGAACGCACTGCAACATTTGGTTGCAGGTCCCATTTGCCACATACCACAGATGAAGTCCCTACTTTGAAGCATTTACCATATAGAAATCCTCCTCCTCCTTTTGGACTGACAAGTGTAAAAGCATGAGACAAAAGGAGCTGGAAGGAAAGAGGAAACTTTGCACAATCTGGAAGAGAGTGAAAGAAGAAAAGAGTGGTAAAGGAACTAAACAAAACACACACACACACACACACACACACACACACACACAATAGGTGGGGGGGGGAGAAGAAAAAAATCCAAATCAAGAGGGAAAAGAGAGAGAGAAATTGGGTGGCCTGAGCGCAGGCCAATGGCCTGAGCGCAGGCCAATGGCCTGAGCGCAGGCCAATGGCCTGAGCGCAGGCCAATGGCCTGAGCGCAGGCCAATGGCCTGAGCGCAGGCCAATGGCCTGAGCGCAGGCCAATGGCCTGAGCGCAGGCCAATGGCCTGAGCGCAGGCCAATGGCCTGAGCGCAGGCCAATGGCCTGAGCGCAGGCCAATGGCCTGAGCGCAGGCCAATGGCCTGAGCGCAGGCCAATGGCCTGAGCGCAGGCCAATGGCCTGAGCGCAGGCCAATGGCCTGAGCGCAGGCCAATGGCCTGAGCGCAGGCCAATGGCCTGAGCGCAGGCCAATGGCCTGAGCGCAGGCCAGGCCTGCTGGTTTTATACCTGCTGCTGGGATTGACAAAGCTGCCTCTGATTGGTTGCAAAGGCTGCTGGGATTGACAAGGCTGCCTCTGGTTGGTTAACCAGGCATTCTTTGATTGACAAGGCATCTGTCCCTCCCCTTCACCTCATTGCTCACCAATTAACCCATTAACTAACGTCTAGCCGAACCAATCAACCCACTTGAAGGATTACTGTTCATCTTTTTTTCTTAGGGTGTCCCTTTGTTCATTGGAGAAATGTTGGGGGGTATGGAGTTCTCCGACTCCCGAGCCATCTGAAGGCAAGCCTGTACAGTGAAGGGTTTTGTTTAAAACGTCTAGTGTTTTATTATGTTTCTATACATGTTGGATGCCGCCCAGCGTGCCTGGGGCAACCCAGTCCGTTGCGTGGGGCATAAAGAATAAAATTATCATTATGGAATGGGGCGACCCGCTGTGTGTGTGTGTGTTTGTGATTAATGCACTTGGAGGGAAGAGCTGGCTGGAACTCTAAACAGAAGCAGCAGAACGCACTGCAACATTTGGTTGCAGGTCCCATTTGCCACATACCACAGATGAAGTCCCTACTTTGAAGCATTTACCATATAGAAATCCTCCTCCTCCTTTTGGACTGACAAGTGTAAAAGCATGAGACAAAAGGAGCTGGAAGGAAAGAGGAAACTTTGCACAATCTGGAAGAGAGTGAAAGAAGAAAAGAGTGGTAAAGGAACTAAACAAAACACACACACACACACACACACACACACACACAATAGGTGGGGGGGGGAGAAGAAAAAAATCCAAATCAAGAGGGAAAAGAGAGAGAGAAATTGGGTGGCCTGAGCGCAGGCCAATGGCCTGAGCGCAGGCCAATGGCCTGAGCGCAGGCCAATGGCCTGAGCGCAGGCCAATGGCCTGAGCGCAGGCCAATGGCCTGAGCGCAGGCCAATGGCCTGAGCGCAGGCCAATGGCCTGAGCGCAGGCCAATGGCCTGAGCGCAGGCCAATGGCCTGAGCGCAGGCCAATGGCCTGAGCGCAGGCCAATGGCCTGAGCGCAGGCCAATGGCCTGAGCGCAGGCCAATGGCCTGAGCGCAGGCCAATGGCCTGAGCGCAGGCCAATGGCCTGAGCGCAGGCCAATGGCCTGAGCGCAGGCCAATGGCCTGAGCGCAGGCCAATGGCCTGAGCGCAGGCCAGGCCTGCTGGTTTTATACCTGCTGCTGGGATTGACAAAGCTGCCTCTGATTGGTTGCAAAGGCTGCTGGGATTGACAAGGCTGCCTCTGGTTGGTTAACCAGGCATTCTTTGATTGACAAGGCATCTGTCCCTCCCCTTCACCTCATTGCTCACCAATTAACCCATTAACTAACGTCTAGCCGAACCAATCAACCCACTTGAAGGATTACTGTTCATCTTTTTTTCTTAGGGTGTCCCTTTGTTCATTGGAGAAATGTTGGGGGGTATGGAGTTCTCCGACTCCCGAGCCATCTGAAGGCAAGCCTGTACAGTGAAGGGTTTTGTTTAAAACGTCTAGTGTTTTATTATGTTTCTATACATGTTGGATGCCGCCCAGCGTGCCTGGGGCAACCCAGTCCGTTGCGTGGGGCATAAAGAATAAAATTATCATTATGGAATGGGGCGACCCGCTGTGTGTGTGTGTGTTTGTGATTAATGCACTTGGAGGGAAGAGCTGGCTGGAACTCTAAACAGAAGCAGCAGAACGCACTGCAACATTTGGTTGCAGGTCCCATTTGCCACATACCACAGATGAAGTCCCTACTTTGAAGCATTTACCATATAGAAATCCTCCTCCTCCTTTTGGACTGACAAGTGTAAAAGCATGAGACAAAAGGAGCTGGAAGGAAAGAGGAAACTTTGCACAATCTGGAAGAGAGTGAAAGAAGAAAAGAGTGGTAAAGGAACTAAACAAAAAACACACACACACACACACACACACACACACACAATAGGTGGGGGGGGGAGAAGAAAAAAATCCAAATCAAGAGGGAAAAGAGAGAGAGAAATTGGGTGGCCTGAGCGCAGGCCAATGGCCTGAGCGCAGGCCAATGGCCTGAGCGCAGGCCAATGGCCTGAGCGCAGGCCAATGGCCTGAGCGCAGGCCAATGGCCTGAGCGCAGGCCAATGGCCTGAGCGCAGGCCAATGGCCTGAGCGCAGGCCAATGGCCTGAGCGCAGGCCAATGGCCTGAGCGCAGGCCAATGGCCTGAGCGCAGGCCAATGGCCTGAGCGCAGGCCAATGGCCTGAGCGCAGGCCAGGCCTGCTGGTTTTATACCTGCTGCTGGGATTGACAAAGCTGCCTCTGATTGGTTGCAAAGGCTGCTGGGATTGACAAGGCTGCCTCTGGTTGGTTAACCAGGCATTCTTTGATTGACAAGGCATCTGTCCCTCCCCTTCACCTCATTGCTCACCAATTAACCCATTAACTAACGTCTAGCCGAACCAATCAACCCACTTGAAGGATTACTGTTCATCTTTTTTTCTTAGGGTGTCCCTTTGTTCATTGGAGAAATGTTGGGGGGTATGGAGTTCTCCGACTCCCGAGCCATCTGAAGGCAAGCCTGTACAGTGAAGGGTTTTGTTTAAAACGTCTAGTGTTTTATTATGTTTCTATACATGTTGGATGCCGCCCAGCGTGCCTGGGGCAACCCAGTCCGTTGCGTGGGGCATAAAGAATAAAATTATCATTATGGAATGGGGCGACCCGCTGTGTGTGTGTGTGTTTGTGATTAATGCACTTGGAGGGAAGAGCTGGCTGGAACTCTAAACAGAAGCAGCAGAACGCACTGCAACATTTGGTTGCAGGTCCCATTTGCCACATACCACAGATGAAGTCCCTACTTTGAAGCATTTACCATATAGAAATCCTCCTCCTCCTTTTGGACTGACAAGTGTAAAAGCATGAGACAAAAGGAGCTGGAAGGAAAGAGGAAACTTTGCACAATCTGGAAGAGAGTGAAAGAAGAAAAGAGTGGTAAAGGAACTAAACAAAAAACACACACACACACACACACACAATAGGTGGGGGGGGGAGAAGAAAAAAATCCAAATCAAGAGGGAAAAGAGAGAGAGAAATTGGGTGGCCTGAGCGCAGGCCAATGGCCTGAGCGCAGGCCAATGGCCTGAGCGCAGGCCAATGGCCTGAGCGCAGGCCAATGGCCTGAGCGCAGGCCAATGGCCTGAGCGCAGGCCAATGGCCTGAGCGCAGGCCAATGGCCTGAGCGCAGGCCAATGGCCTGAGCGCAGGCCAATGGCCTGAGCGCAGGCCAATGGCCTGAGCGCAGGCCAATGGCCTGAGCGCAGGCCAATGGCCTGAGCGCAGGCCAATGGCCTGAGCGCAGGCCAATGGCCTGAGCGCAGGCCAATGGCCTGAGCGCAGGCCAATGGCCTGAGCGCAGGCCAATGGCCTGAGCGCAGGCCAATGGCCTGAGCGCAGGCCAATGGCCTGAGCGCAGGCCAATGGCCTGAGCGCAGGCCAATGGCCTGAGCGCAGGCCAATGGCCTGAGCGCAGGCCAGGCCTGCTGGTTTTATACCTGCTGCTGGGATTGACAAAGCTGCCTCTGATTGGTTGCAAAGGCTGCTGGGATTGACAAGGCTGCCTCTGGTTGGTTAACCAGGCATTCTTTGATTGACAAGGCATCTGTCCCTCCCCTTCACCTCATTGCTCACCAATTAACCCATTAACTAACGTCTAGCCGAACCAATCAACCCACTTGAAGGATTACTGTTCATCTTTTTTTCTTAGGGTGTCCCTTTGTTCATTGGAGAAATGTTGGGGGGTATGGAGTTCTCCGACTCCCGAGCCATCTGAAGGCAAGCCTGTACAGTGAAGGGTTTTGTTTAAAACGTCTAGTGTTTTATTATGTTTCTATACATGTTGGATGCCGCCCAGCGTGCCTGGGGCAACCCAGTCCGTTGCGTGGGGCATAAAGAATAAAATTATCATTATGGAATGGGGCGACCCGCTGTGTGTGTGTGTGTTTGTGATTAATGCACTTGGAGGGAAGAGCTGGCTGGAACTCTAAACAGAAGCAGCAGAACGCACTGCAACATTTGGTTGCAGGTCCCATTTGCCACATACCACAGATGAAGTCCCTACTTTGAAGCATTTACCATATAGAAATCCTCCTCCTCCTTTTGGACTGACAAGTGTAAAAGCATGAGACAAAAGGAGCTGGAAGGAAAGAGGAAACTTTGCACAATCTGGAAGAGAGTGAAAGAAGAAAAGAGTGGTAAAGGAACTAAACAAAAAACACACACACACACACACACACACACACACACATACACAATAGGTGGGGGGGGGAGAAGAAAAAAATCCAAATCAAGAGGGAAAAGAGAGAGAGAAATTGGGTGGCCTGAGCGCAGGCCAATGGCCTGAGCGCAGGCCAATGGCCTGAGCGCAGGCCAATGGCCTGAGCGCAGGCCAATGGCCTGAGCGCAGGCCAATGGCCTGAGCGCAGGCCAATGGCCTGAGCGCAGGCCAATGGCCTGAGCGCAGGCCAATGGCCTGAGCGCAGGCCAATGGCCTGAGCGCAGGCCAATGGCCTGAGCGCAGGCCAATGGCCTGAGCGCAGGCCAATGGCCTGAGCGCAGGCCAATGGCCTGAGCGCAGGCCAATGGCCTGAGCGCAGGCCAATGGCCTGAGCGCAGGCCAATGGCCTGAGCGCAGGCCAATGGCCTGAGCGCAGGCCAATGGCCTGAGCGCAGGCCAGGCCTGCTGGTTTTATACCTGCTGCTGGGATTGACAAAGCTGCCTCTGATTGGTTGCAAAGGCTGCTGGGATTGACAAGGCTGCCTCTGGTTGGTTAACCAGGCATTCTTTGATTGACAAGGCATCTGTCCCTCCCCTTCACCTCATTGCTCACCAATTAACCCATTAACTAACGTCTAGCCGAACCAATCAACCCACTTGAAGGATTACTGTTCATCTTTTTTTCTTAGGGTGTCCCTTTGTTCATTGGAGAAATGTTGGGGGGTATGGAGTTCTCCGACTCCCGAGCCATCTGAAGGCAAGCCTGTACAGTGAAGGGTTTTGTTTAAAACGTCTAGTGTTTTATTATGTTTCTATACATGTTGGATGCCGCCCAGCGTGCCTGGGGCAACCCAGTCCGTTGCGTGGGGCATAAAGAATAAAATTATCATTATGGAATGGGGCGACCCGCTGTGTGTGTGTGTGTTTGTGATTAATGCACTTGGAGGGAAGAGCTGGCTGGAACTCTAAACAGAAGCAGCAGAACGCACTGCAACATTTGGTTGCAGGTCCCATTTGCCACATACCACAGATGAAGTCCCTACTTTGAAGCATTTACCATATAGAAATCCTCCTCCTCCTTTTGGACTGACAAGTGTAAAAGCATGAGACAAAAGGAGCTGGAAGGAAAGAGGAAACTTTGCACAATCTGGAAGAGAGTGAAAGAAGAAAAGAGTGGTAAAGGAACTAAACAAAACACACACACACACACACACACACACACAATAGGTGGGGGGGGGAGAAGAAAAAAATCCAAATCAAGAGGGAAAAGAGAGAGAGAAATTGGGTGGCCTGAGCGCAGGCCAATGGCCTGAGCGCAGGCCAATGGCCTGAGCGCAGGCCAATGGCCTGAGCGCAGGCCAATGGCCTGAGCGCAGGCCAATGGCCTGAGCGCAGGCCAATGGCCTGAGCGCAGGCCAATGGCCTGAGCGCAGGCCAATGGCCTGAGCGCAGGCCAATGGCCTGAGCGCAGGCCAATGGCCTGAGCGCAGGCCAATGGCCTGAGCGCAGGCCAATGGCCTGAGCGCAGGCCAATGGCCTGAGCGCAGGCCAATGGCCTGAGCGCAGGCCAATGGCCTGAGCGCAGGCCAATGGCCTGAGCGCAGGCCAATGGCCTGAGCGCAGGCCTGGCCTGCTGGTTTTATACCTGCTGCTGGGATTGACAAAGCTGCCTCTGATTGGTTGCAAAGGCTGCTGGGATTGACAAGGCTGCCTCTGGTTGGTTAACCAGGCATTCTTTGATTGACAAGGCATCTGTCCCTCCCCTTCACCTCATTGCTCACCAATTAACCCATTAACTAACGTCTAGCCGAACCAATCAACCCACTTGAAGGATTACTGTTCATCTTTTTTTCTTAGGGTGTCCCTTTGTTCATTGGAGAAATGTTGGGGGGTATGGAGTTCTCCGACTCCCGAGCCATCTGAAGGCAAGCCTGTACAGTGAAGGGTTTTGTTTAAAACGTCTAGTGTTTTATTATGTTTCTATACATGTTGGATGCCGCCCAGCGTGCCTGGGGCAACCCAGTCCGTTGCGTGGGGCATAAAGAATAAAATTATCATTATGGAATGGGGCGACCCGCTGTGTGTGTGTGTGTTTGTGATTAATGCACTTGGAGGGAAGAGCTGGCTGGAACTCTAAACAGAAGCAGCAGAACGCACTGCAACATTTGGTTGCAGGTCCCATTTGCCACATACCACAGATGAAGTCCCTACTTTGAAGCATTTACCATATAGAAATCCTCCTCCTCCTTTTGGACTGACAAGTGTAAAAGCATGAGACAAAAGGAGCTGGAAGGAAAGAGGAAACTTTGCACAATCTGGAAGAGAGTGAAAGAAGAAAAGAGTGGTAAAGGAACTAAACAAAAAACACACACACACACACACACACACACACACAATAGGTGGGGGGGGGAGAAGAAAAAAATCCAAATCAAGAGGGAAAAGAGAGAGAGAAATTGGGTGGCCTGAGCGCAGGCCAATGGCCTGAGCGCAGGCCAATGGCCTGAGCGCAGGCCAATGGCCTGAGCGCAGGCCAATGGCCTGAGCGCAGGCCAATGGCCTGAGCGCAGGCCAATGGCCTGAGCGCAGGCCAATGGCCTGAGCGCAGGCCAATGGCCTGAGCGCAGGCCAATGGCCTGAGCGCAGGCCAATGGCCTGAGCGCAGGCCAATGGCCTGAGCGCAGGCCAATGGCCTGAGCGCAGGCCAATGGCCTGAGCGCAGGCCAATGGCCTGAGCGCAGGCCAATGGCCTGAGCGCAGGCCAATGGCCTGAGCGCAGGCCAATGGCCTGAGCGCAGGCCAATGGCCTGAGCGCAGGCCAATGGCCTGAGCGCAGGCCAGGCCTGCTGGTTTTATACCTGCTGCTGGGATTGACAAAGCTGCCTCTGATTGGTTGCAAAGGCTGCTGGGATTGACAAGGCTGCCTCTGGTTGGTTAACCAGGCATTCTTTGATTGACAAGGCATCTGTCCCTCCCCTTCACCTCATTGCTCACCAATTAACCCATTAACTAACGTCTAGCCGAACCAATCAACCCACTTGAAGGATTACTGTTCATCTTTTTTTCTTAGGGTGTCCCTTTGTTCATTGGAGAAATGTTGGGGGGTATGGAGTTCTCCGACTCCCGAGCCATCTGAAGGCAAGCCTGTACAGTGAAGGGTTTTGTTTAAAACGTCTAGTGTTTTATTATGTTTCTATACATGTTGGATGCCGCCCAGCGTGCCTGGGGCAACCCAGTCCGTTGCGTGGGGCATAAAGAATAAAATTATCATTATGGAATGGGGCGACCCGCTGTGTGTGTGTGTGTTTGTGATTAATGCACTTGGAGGGAAGAGCTGGCTGGAACTCTAAACAGAAGCAGCAGAACGCACTGCAACATTTGGTTGCAGGTCCCATTTGCCACATACCACAGATGAAGTCCCTACTTTGAAGCATTTACCATATAGAAATCCTCCTCCTCCTTTTGGACTGACAAGTGTAAAAGCATGAGACAAAAGGAGCTGGAAGGAAAGAGGAAACTTTGCACAATCTGGAAGAGAGTGAAAGAAGAAAAGAGTGGTAAAGGAACTAAACAAAAAACACACACACACACACACACACACACACACAATAGGTGGGGGGGGGAGAAGAAAAAAATCCAAATCAAGAGGGAAAAGAGAGAGAGAAATTGGGTGGCCTGAGCGCAGGCCAATGGCCTGAGCGCAGGCCAATGGCCTGAGCGCAGGCCAATGGCCTGAGCGCAGGCCAATGGCCTGAGCGCAGGCCAATGGCCTGAGCGCAGGCCAATGGCCTGAGCGCAGGCCAATGGCCTGAGCGCAGGCCAATGGCCTGAGCGCAGGCCAATGGCCTGAGCGCAGGCCAATGGCCTGAGCGCAGGCCAATGGCCTGAGCGCAGGCCAATGGCCTGAGCGCAGGCCAATGGCCTGAGCGCAGGCCAATGGCCTGAGCGCAGGCCAATGGCCTGAGCGCAGGCCAGGCCTGCTGGTTTTATACCTGCTGCTGGGATTGACAAAGCTGCCTCTGATTGGTTGCAAAGGCTGCTGGGATTGACAAGGCTGCCTCTGGTTGGTTAACCAGGCATTCTTTGATTGACAAGGCATCTGTCCCTCCCCTTCACCTCATTGCTCACCAATTAACCCATTAACTAACGTCTAGCCGAACCAATCAACCCACTTGAAGGATTACTGTTCATCTTTTTTTCTTAGGGTGTCCCTTTGTTCATTGGAGAAATGTTGGGGGGTATGGAGTTCTCCGACTCCCGAGCCATCTGAAGGCAAGCCTGTACAGTGAAGGGTTTTGTTTAAAACGTCTAGTGTTTTATTATGTTTCTATACATGTTGGATGCCGCCCAGCGTGCCTGGGGCAACCCAGTCCGTTGCGTGGGGCATAAAGAATAAAATTATCATTATGGAATGGGGCGACCCGCTGTGTGTGTGTGTGTTTGTGATTAATGCACTTGGAGGGAAGAGCTGGCTGGAACTCTAAACAGAAGCAGCAGAACGCACTGCAACATTTGGTTGCAGGTCCCATTTGCCACATACCACAGATGAAGTCCCTACTTTGAAGCATTTACCATATAGAAATCCTCCTCCTCCTTTTGGACTGACAAGTGTAAAAGCATGAGACAAAAGGAGCTGGAAGGAAAGAGGAAACTTTGCACAATCTGGAAGAGAGTGAAAGAAGAAAAGAGTGGTAAAGGAACTAAACAAAAAACACACACACACACACACACACACACACACACAATAGGTGGGGGGGGGAGAAGAAAAAAATCCAAATCAAGAGGGAAAAGAGAGAGAGAAATTGGGTGGCCTGAGCGCAGGCCAATGGCCTGAGCGCAGGCCAATGGCCTGAGCGCAGGCCAATGGCCTGAGCGCAGGCCAATGGCCTGAGCGCAGGCCAATGGCCTGAGCGCAGGCCAATGGCCTGAGCGCAGGCCAATGGCCTGAGCGCAGGCCAATGGCCTGAGCGCAGGCCAATGGCCTGAGCGCAGGCCAATGGCCTGAGCGCAGGCCAATGGCCTGAGCGCAGGCCAATGGCCTGAGCGCAGGCCAATGGCCTGAGCGCAGGCCAATGGCCTGAGCGCAGGCCAATGGCCTGAGCGCAGGCCAATGGCCTGAGCGCAGGCCAATGGCCTGAGCGCAGGCCAATGGCCTGAGCGCAGGCCAATGGCCTGAGCGCAGGCCAGGCCTGCTGGTTTTATACCTGCTGCTGGGATTGACAAAGCTGCCTCTGATTGGTTGCAAAGGCTGCTGGGATTGACAAGGCTGCCTCTGGTTGGTTAACCAGGCATTCTTTGATTGACAAGGCATCTGTCCCTCCCCTTCACCTCATTGCTCACCAATTAACCCATTAACTAACGTCTAGCCGAACCAATCAACCCACTTGAAGGATTACTGTTCATCTTTTTTTCTTAGGGTGTCCCTTTGTTCATTGGAGAAATGTTGGGGGGTATGGAGTTCTCCGACTCCCGAGCCATCTGAAGGCAAGCCTGTACAGTGAAGGGTTTTGTTTAAAACGTCTAGTGTTTTATTATGTTTCTATACATGTTGGATGCCGCCCAGCGTGCCTGGGGCAACCCAGTCCGTTGCGTGGGGCATAAAGAATAAAATTATCATTATGGAATGGGGCGACCCGCTGTGTGTGTGTGTGTTTGTGATTAATGCACTTGGAGGGAAGAGCTGGCTGGAACTCTAAACAGAAGCAGCAGAACGCACTGCAACATTTGGTTGCAGGTCCCATTTGCCACATACCACAGATGAAGTCCCTACTTTGAAGCATTTACCATATAGAAATCCTCCTCCTCCTTTTGGACTGACAAGTGTAAAAGCATGAGACAAAAGGAGCTGGAAGGAAAGAGGAAACTTTGCACAATCTGGAAGAGAGTGAAAGAAGAAAAGAGTGGTAAAGGAACTAAACAAAAAACACACACACACACACACACACACACACACACAATAGGTGGGGGGGGGAGAAGAAAAAAATCCAAATCAAGAGGGAAAAGAGAGAGAGAAATTGGGTGGCCTGAGCGCAGGCCAATGGCCTGAGCGCAGGCCAATGGCCTGAGCGCAGGCCAATGGCCTGAGCGCAGGCCAATGGCCTGAGCGCAGGCCAATGGCCTGAGCGCAGGCCAATGGCCTGAGCGCAGGCCAATGGCCTGAGCGCAGGCCAATGGCCTGAGCGCAGGCCAATGGCCTGAGCGCAGGCCAATGGCCTGAGCGCAGGCCAATGGCCTGAGCGCAGGCCAATGGCCTGAGCGCAGGCCAGGCCTGCTGGTTTTATACCTGCTGCTGGGATTGACAAAGCTGCCTCTGATTGGTTGCAAAGGCTGCTGGGATTGACAAGGCTGCCTCTGGTTGGTTAACCAGGCATTCTTTGATTGACAAGGCATCTGTCCCTCCCCTTCACCTCATTGCTCACCAATTAACCCATTAACTAACGTCTAGCCGAACCAATCAACCCACTTGAAGGATTACTGTTCATCTTTTTTTCTTAGGGTGTCCCTTTGTTCATTGGAGAAATGTTGGGGGGTATGGAGTTCTCCGACTCCCGAGCCATCTGAAGGCAAGCCTGTACAGTGAAGGGTTTTGTTTAAAACGTCTAGTGTTTTATTATGTTTCTATACATGTTGGATGCCGCCCAGCGTGCCTGGGGCAACCCAGTCCGTTGCGTGGGGCATAAAGAATAAAATTATCATTATGGAATGGGGCGACCCGCTGTGTGTGTGTGTGTTTGTGATTAATGCACTTGGAGGGAAGAGCTGGCTGGAACTCTAAACAGAAGCAGCAGAACGCACTGCAACATTTGGTTGCAGGTCCCATTTGCCACATACCACAGATGAAGTCCCTACTTTGAAGCATTTACCATATAGAAATCCTCCTCCTCCTTTTGGACTGACAAGTGTAAAAGCATGAGACAAAAGGAGCTGGAAGGAAAGAGGAAACTTTGCACAATCTGGAAGAGAGTGAAAGAAGAAAAGAGTGGTAAAGGAACTAAACAAAAAACACACACACACACACACACACACACACAATAGGTGGGGGGGGGAGAAGAAAAAAATCCAAATCAAGAGGGAAAAGAGAGAGAGAAATTGGGTGGCCTGAGCGCAGGCCAATGGCCTGCTGGTTTTATACCTGCTGCTGGGATTGACAAAGCTGCCTCTGATTGGTTGCAAAGGCTGCTGGGATTGACAAGGCTGCCTCTGGTTGGTTAACCAGGCATTCTTTGATTGACAAGGCATCTGTCCCTCCCCTTCACCTCATTGCTCACCAATTAACCCATTAACTAACGTCTAGCCGAACCAATCAACCCACTTGAAGGATTACTGTTCATATTTTTTTCTTAGGGTGTCCCTTTGTTCATTGGAGAAATGTTGGGGGGTATGGAGTTCTCCGACTCCCGAGCCATCTGAAGGCAAGCCTGTACAGTGAAGGGTTTTGTTTAAAACGTCTAGTGTTTTATTATGTTTCTATACATGTTGGATGCCGCCCAGCGTGCCTGGGGCAACCCAGTCCGTTGCGTGGGGCATAAAGAATAAAATTATCATTATGGAATGGGGCGACCCGCTGTGTGTGTGTGTGTTTGTGATTAATGCACTTGGAGGGAAGAGCTGGCTGGAACTCTAAACAGAAGCAGCAGAACGCACTGCAACATTTGGTTGCAGGTCCCATTTGCCACATACCACAGATGAAGTCCCTACTTTGAAGCATTTACCATATAGAAATCCTCCTCCTCCTTTTGGACTGACAAGTGTAAAAGCATGAGACAAAAGGAGCTGGAAGGAAAGAGGAAACTTTGCACAATCTGGAAGAGAGTGAAAGAAGAAAAGAGTGGTAAAGGAACTAAACAAAAAACACACACACACACACACACACACACACACACAATAGGTGGGGGGGGGAGAAGAAAAAAATCCAAATCAAGAGGGAAAAGAGAGAGAGAAATTGGGTGGCCTGAGCGCAGGCCAATGGCCTGCTGGTTTTATACCTGCTGCTGGGATTGACAAAGCTGCCTCTGATTGGTTGCAAAGGCTGCTGGGATTGACAAGGCTGCCTCTGGTTGGTTAACCAGGCATTCTTTGATTGACAAGGCATCTGTCCCTCCCCTTCACCTCATTGCTCACCAATTAACCCATTAACTAACGTCTAGCCGAACCAATCAACCCACTTGAAGGATTACTGTTCATCTTTTTTTCTTAGGGTGTCCCTTTGTTCATTGGAGAAATGTTGGGGGGTATGGAGTTCTCCGACTCCCGAGCCATCTGAAGGCAAGCCTGTACAGTGAAGGGTTTTGTTTAAAACGTCTAGTGTTTTATTATGTTTCTATACATGTTGGATGCCGCCCAGCGTGCCTGGGGCAACCCAGTCCGTTGCGTGGGGCATAAAGAATAAAATTATCATTATGGAATGGGGCGACCCGCTGTGTGTGTGTGTGTTTGTGATTAATGCACTTGGAGGGAAGAGCTGGCTGGAACTCTAAACAGAAGCAGCAGAACGCACTGCAACATTTGGTTGCAGGTCCCATTTGCCACATACCACAGATGAAGTCCCTACTTTGAAGCATTTACCATATAGAAATCCTCCTCCTCCTTTTGGACTGACAAGTGTAAAAGCATGAGACAAAAGGAGCTGGAAGGAAAGAGGAAACTTTGCACAATCTGGAAGAGAGTGAAAGAAGAAAAGAGTGGTAAAGGAAGTAAACAAAAAACACACACACACACACACACACACACACACAATAGGTGGGGGGGGGAGAAGAAAAAAATCCAAATCAAGAGGGAAAAGAGAGAGAGAAATTGGGTGGCCTGAGCGCAGGCCAATGGCCTGCTGGTTTTATACCTGCTGCTGGGATTGACAAAGCTGCCTCTGATTGGTTGCAAAGGCTGCTGGGATTGACAAGGCTGCCTCTGGTTGGTTAACCAGGCATTCTTTGATTGACAAGGCATCTGTCCCTCCCCTTCACCTCATTGCTCACCAATTAACCCATTAACTAACGTCTAGCCGAACCAATCAACCCACTTGAAGGATTACTGTTCATCTTTTTTTCTTAGGGTGTCCCTTTGTTCATTGGAGAAATGTTGGGGGGTATGGAGTTCTCCGACTCCCGAGCCATCTGAAGGCAAGCCTGTACAGTGAAGGGTTTTGTTTAAAACGTCTAGTGTTTTATTATGTTTCTATACATGTTGGATGCCGCCCAGCGTGCCTGGGGCAACCCAGTCCGTTGCGTGGGGCATAAAGAATAAAATTATCATTATGGAATGGGGCGACCCGCTGTGTGTGTGTGTGTTTGTGATTAATGCACTTGGAGGGAAGAGCTGGCTGGAACTCTAAACAGAAGCAGCAGAACGCACTGCAACATTTGGTTGCAGGTCCCATTTGCCACATACCACAGATGAAGTCCCTACTTTGAAGCATTTACCATATAGAAATCCTCCTCCTCCTTTTGGACTGACAAGTGTAAAAGCATGAGACAAAAGGAGCTGGAAGGAAAGAGGAAACTTTGCACAATCTGGAAGAGAGTGAAAGAAGAAAAGAGTGGTAAAGGAACTAAACAAAACACACACACACACACACACACACACACACACAATAGGTGGGGGGGGGGGAGAAGAAAAAAATCCAAATCAAGAGGGAAAAGAGAGAGAGAAATTGGGTGGCCTGAGCGCAGGCCAATGGCCTGAGCGCAGGCCAATGGCCTGAGCGCAGGCCAATGGCCTGAGCGCAGGCCAATGGCCTGAGCGCAGGCCAATGGCCTGAGCGCAGGCCAATGGCCTGAGCGCAGGCCAATGGCCTGAGCGCAGGCCAATGGCCTGAGCGCAGGCCAATGGCCTGAGCGCAGGCCAATGGCCTGAGCGCAGGCCAATGGCCTGAGCGCAGGCCAATGGCCTGAGCGCAGGCCAATGGCCTGAGCGCAGGCCAATGGCCTGAGCGCAGGCCAATGGCCTGAGCGCAGGCCAGGCCTGCTGGTTTTATACCTGCTGCTGGGATTGACAAAGCTGCCTCTGATTGGTTGCAAAGGCTGCTGGGATTGACAAGGCTGCCTCTGGTTGGTTAACCAGGCATTCTTTGATTGACAAGGCATCTGTCCCTCCCCTTCACCTCATTGCTCACCAATTAACCCATTAACTAACGTCTAGCCGAACCAATCAACCCACTTGAAGGATTACTGTTCATCTTTTTTTCTTAGGGTGTCCCTTTGTTCATTGGAGAAATGTTGGGGGGTATGGAGTTCTCCGACTCCCGAGCCATCTGAAGGCAAGCCTGTACAGTGAAGGGTTTTGTTTAAAACGTCTAGTGTTTTATTATGTTTCTATACATGTTGGATGCCGCCCAGCGTGCCTGGGGCAACCCAGTCCGTTGCGTGGGGCATAAAGAATAAAATTATCATTATGGAATGGGGCGACCCGCTGTGTGTGTGTGTGTTTGTGATTAATGCACTTGGAGGGAAGAGCTGGCTGGAACTCTAAACAGAAGCAGCAGAACGCACTGCAACATTTGGTTGCAGGTCCCATTTGCCACATACCACAGATGAAGTCCCTACTTTGAAGCATTTACCATATAGAAATCCTCCTCCTCCTTTTGGACTGACAAGTGTAAAAGCATGAGACAAAAGGAGCTGGAAGGAAAGAGGAAACTTTGCACAATCTGGAAGAGAGTGAAAGAAGAAAAGAGTGGTAAAGGAACTAAACAAAAAACACACACACACACACACACACACACACACACACACAATAGGTGGGGGGGGGAGAAGAAAAAAATCCAAATCAAGAGGGAAAAGAGAGAGAGAAATTGGGTGGCCTGAGCGCAGGCCAATGGCCTGAGCGCAGGCCAATGGCCTGCTGGTTTTATACCTGCTGCTGGGATTGACAAAGCTGCCTCTGATTGGTTGCAAAGGCTGCTGGGATTGACAAGGCTGCCTCTGGTTGGTTAACCAGGCATTCTTTGATTGACAAGGCATCTGTCCCTCCCCTTCACCTCATTGCTCACCAATTAACCCATTAACTAACGTCTAGCCGAACCAATCAACCCACTTGAAGGATTACTGTTCATCTTTTTTTCTTAGGGTGTCCCTTTGTTCATTGGAGAAATGTTGGGGGGTATGGAGTTCTCCGACTCCCGAGCCATCTGAAGGCAAGCCTGTACAGTGAAGGGTTTTGTTTAAAACTTCTAGTGTTTTATTATGTTTCTATACATGTTGGATGCCGCCCAGCGTGCCTGGGGCAACCCAGTCCGTTGCGTGGGGCATAAAGAATAAAATTATCATTATGGAATGGGGCGACCCGCTGTGTGTGTGTGTGTTTGTGATTAATGCACTTGGAGGGAAGAGCTGGCTGGAACTCTAAACAGAAGCAGCAGAACGCACTGCAACATTTGGTTGCAGGTCCCATTTGCCACATACCACAGATGAAGTCCCTACTTTGAAGCATTTACCATATAGAAATCCTCCTCCTCCTTTTGGACTGACAAGTGTAAAAGCATGAGACAAAAGGAGCTGGAAGGAAAGAGGAAACTTTGCACAATCTGGAAGAGAGTGAAAGAAGAAAAGAGTGGTAAAGGAACTAAACAAAAAACACACACACACACACACACACACACACACACACACACAATAGGTGGGGGGGGGGAGAAGAAAAAAATCCAAATCAAGAGGGAAAAGAGAGAGAGAAATTGGGTGGCCTGAGCGCAGGCCAATGGCCTGAGCGCAGGCCAATGGCCTGCTGGTTTTATACCTGCTGCTGGGATTGACAAAGCTGCCTCTGATTGGTTGCAAAGGCTGCTGGGATTGACAAGGCTGCCTCTGGTTGGTTAACCAGGCATTCTTTGATTGACAAGGCATCTGTCCCTCCCCTTCACCTCATTGCTCACCAATTAACCCATTAACTAACGTCTAGCCGAACCAATCAACCCACTTGAAGGATTACTGTTCATCTTTTTTTCTTAGGGTGTCCCTTTGTTCATTGGAGAAATGTTGGGGGGTATGGAGTTCTCCGACTCCCGAGCCATCTGAAGGCAAGCCTGTACAGTGAAGGGTTTTGTTTAAAACTTCTAGTGTTTTATTATGTTTCTATACATGTTGGATGCCGCCCAGCGTGCCTGGGGCAACCCAGTCCGTTGCGTGGGGCATAAAGAATAAAATTATCATTATGGAATGGGGCGACCCGCTGTGTGTGTGTGTGTTTGTGATTAATGCACTTGGAGGGAAGAGCTGGCTGGAACTCTAAACAGAAGCAGCAGAACGCACTGCAACATTTGGTTGCAGGTCCCATTTGCCACATACCACAGATGAAGTCCCTACTTTGAAGCATTTACCATATAGAAATCCTCCTCCTCCTTTTGGACTGACAAGTGTAAAAGCATGAGACAAAAGGAGCTGGAAGGAAAGAGGAAACTTTGCACAATCTGGAAGAGAGTGAAAGAAGAAAAGAGTGGTAAAGGAACTAAACAAAACACACACACACACACACACACACACACACACACACACAATAGGTGGGGGGGAGAGAAGAAAAAAATCCAAATCAAGAGGGAAAAGAGAGAGAGAAATTGGGTGGCCTGAGCGCAGGCCAATGGCCTGAGCGCAGGCCAATGGCCTGAGCGCAGGCCAATGGCCTGAGCGCAGGCCAATGGCCTGAGCGCAGGCCAATGGCCTGAGCGCAGGCCAATGGCCTGAGCGCAGGCCAATGGCCTGAGCGCAGGCCAATGGCCTGAGCGCAGGCCAATGGCCTGAGCGCAGGCCAATGGCCTGAGCGCAGGCCAATGGCCTGAGCGCAGGCCAATGGCCTGAGCGCAGGCCAATGGCCTGAGCGCAGGCCAATGGCCTGAGCGCAGGCCAATGGCCTGAGCGCAGGCCAGGCCTGCTGGTTTTATACCTGCTGCTGGGATTGACAAAGCTGCCTCTGATTGGTTGCAAAGGCTGCTGGGATTGACAAGGCTGCCTCTGGTTGGTTAACCAGGCATTCTTTGATTGACAAGGCATCTGTCCCTCCCCTTCACCTCATTGCTCACCAATTAACCCATTAACTAACGTCTAGCCGAACCAATCAACCCACTTGAAGGATTACTGTTCATCTTTTTTTCTTAGGGTGTCCCTTTGTTCATTGGAGAAATGTTGGGGGGTATGGAGTTCTCCGACTCCCGAGCCATCTGAAGGCAAGCCTGTACAGTGAAGGGTTTTGTTTAAAACGTCTAGTGTTTTATTATGTTTCTATACATGTTGGATGCCGCCCAGCGTGCCTGGGGCAACCCAGTCCGTTGCGTGGGGCATAAAGAATAAAATTATCATTATGGAATGGGGCGACCCGCTGTGTGTGTGTGTGTTTGTGATTAATGCACTTGGAGGGAAGAGCTGGCTGGAACTCTAAACAGAAGCAGCAGAACGCACTGCAACATTTGGTTGCAGGTCCCATTTGCCACATACCACAGATGAAGTCCCTACTTTGAAGCATTTACCATATAGAAATCCTCCTCCTCCTTTTGGACTGACAAGTGTAAAAGCATGAGACAAAAGGAGCTGGAAGGAAAGAGGAAACTTTGCACAATCTGGAAGAGAGTGAAAGAAGAAAAGAGTGGTAAAGGAACTAAACAAAACACACACACACACACACACACACACACACACACACACACACAATAGGTGGGGGGGGGAGAAGAAAAAAATCCAAATCAAGAGGGAAAAGAGAGAGAGAAATTGGGTGGCCTGAGCGCAGGCCAATGGCCTGCTGGTTTTATACCTGCTGCTGGGATTGACAAAGCTGCCTCTGATTGGTTGCAAAGGCTGCTGGGATTGACAAGGCTGCCTCTGGTTGGTTAACCAGGCATTCTTTGATTGACAAGGCATCTGTCCCTCCCCTTCACCTCATTGCTCACCAATTAACCCATTAACTAACGTCTAGCCGAACCAATCAACCCACTTGAAGGATTACTGTTCATCTTTTTTTCTTAGGGTGTCCCTTTGTTCATTGGAGAAATGTTGGGGGGTATGGAGTTCTCCGACTCCCGAGCCATCTGAAGGCAAGCCTGTACAGTGAAGGGTTTTGTTTAAAACGTCTAGTGTTTTATTATGTTTCTATACATGTTGGATGCCGCCCAGCGTGCCTGGGGCAACCCAGTCCGTTGCGTGGGGCATAAAGAATAAAATTATCATTATGGAATGGGGCGACCCGCTGTGTGTGTGTGTGTTTGTGATTAATGCACTTGGAGGGAAGAGCTGGCTGGAACTCTAAACAGAAGCAGCAGAACGCACTGCAACATTTGGTTGCAGGTCCCATTTGCCACATACCACAGATGAAGTCCCTACTTTGAAGCATTTACCATATAGAAATCCTCCTCCTCCTTTTGGACTGACAAGTGTAAAAGCATGAGACAAAAGGAGCTGGAAGGAAAGAGGAAACTTTGCACAATCTGGAAGAGAGTGAAAGAAGAAAAGAGTGGTAAAGGAACTAAACAAAAAACACACACACACACACACACACACACACACACACACACACAATAGGTGGGGGGGGGAGAAGAAAAAAATCCAAATCAAGAGGGAAAAGAGAGAGAGAAATTGGGTGGCCTGAGCGCAGGCCAATGGCCTGAGCGCAGGCCAATGGCCTGCTGGTTTTATACCTGCTGCTGGGATTGACAAAGCTGCCTCTGATTGGTTGCAAAGGCTGCTGGGATTGACAAGGCTGCCTCTGGTTGGTTAACCAGGCATTCTTTGATTGACAAGGCATCTGTCCCTCCCCTTCACCTCATTGCTCACCAATTAACCCATTAACTAACGTCTAGCCGAACCAATCAACCCACTTGAAGGATTACTGTTCATCTTTTTTTCTTAGGGTGTCCCTTTGTTCATTGGAGAAATGTTGGGGGGTATGGAGTTCTCCGACTCCCGAGCCATCTGAAGGCAAGCCTGTACAGTGAAGGGTTTTGTTTAAAACTTCTAGTGTTTTATTATGTTTCTATACATGTTGGATGCCGCCCAGCGTGCCTGGGGCAACCCAGTCCGTTGCGTGGGGCATAAAGAATAAAATTATCATTATGGAATGGGGCGACCCGCTGTGTGTGTGTGTGTTTGTGATTAATGCACTTGGAGGGAAGAGCTGGCTGGAACTCTAAACAGAAGCAGCAGAACGCACTGCAACATTTGGTTGCAGGTCCCATTTGCCACATACCACAGATGAAGTCCCTACTTTGAAGCATTTACCATATAGAAATCCTCCTCCTCCTTTTGGACTGACAAGTGTAAAAGCATGAGACAAAAGGAGCTGGAAGGAAAGAGGAAACTTTGCACAATCTGGAAGAGAGTGAAAGAAGAAAAGAGTGGTAAAGGAACTAAACAAAAAACACACACACACACACACACACACACACACACACACACAATAGGTGGGGGGGGGGAGAAGAAAAAAATCCAAATCAAGAGGGAAAAGAGAGAGAGAAATTGGGTGGCCTGAGCGCAGGCCAATGGCCTGCTGGTTTTATACCTGCTGCTGGGATTGACAAAGCTGCCTCTGATTGGTTGCAAAGGCTGCTGGGATTGACAAGGCTGCCTCTGGTTGGTTAACCAGGCATTCTTTGATTGACAAGGCATCTGTCCCTCCCCTTCACCTCATTGCTCACCAATTAACCCATTAACTAACGTCTAGCCGAACCAATCAACCCACTTGAAGGATTACTGTTCATCTTTTTTTCTTAGGGTGTCCCTTTGTTCATTGGAGAAATGTTGGGGGGTATGGAGTTCTCCGACTCCCGAGCCATCTGAAGGCAAGCCTGTACAGTGAAGGGTTTTGTTTAAAACTTCTAGTGTTTTATTATGTTTCTATACATGTTGGATGCCGCCCAGCGTGCCTGGGGCAACCCAGTCCGTTGCGTGGGGCATAAAGAATAAAATTATCATTATGGAATGGGGCGACCCGCTGTGTGTGTGTGTGTTTGTGATTAATGCACTTGGAGGGAAGAGCTGGCTGGAACTCTAAACAGAAGCAGCAGAACGCACTGCAACATTTGGTTGCAGGTCCCATTTGCCACATACCACAGATGAAGTCCCTACTTTGAAGCATTTACCATATAGAAATCCTCCTCCTCCTTTTGGACTGACAAGTGTAAAAGCATGAGACAAAAGGAGCTGGAAGGAAAGAGGAAACTTTGCACAATCTGGAAGAGAGTGAAAGAAGAAAAGAGTGGTAAAGGAACTAAACAAAAAACACACACACACACACACACACACACACAATAGGTGGGGGGGGGAGAAGAAAAAAATCCAAATCAAGAGGGAAAAGAGAGAGAGAAATTGGGTGGCCTGAGCGCAGGCCAATGGCCTGAGCGCAGGCCAATGGCCTGAGCGCAGGCCAATGGCCTGAGCGCAGGCCAATGGCCTGAGCGCAGGCCAATGGCCTGAGCGCAGGCCAATGGCCTGAGCGCAGGCCAATGGCCTGAGCGCAGGCCAATGGCCTGAGCGCAGGCCAATGGCCTGAGCGCAGGCCAATGGCCTGAGCGCAGGCCAATGGCCTGAGCGCAGGCCAATGGCCTGAGCGCAGGCCAATGGCCTGAGCGCAGGCCAATGGCCTGAGCGCAGGCCAATGGCCTGAGCGCAGGCCAATGGCCTGAGCGCAGGCCAATGGCCTGAGCGCAGGCCAATGGCCTGAGCGCAGGCCAATGGCCTGAGCGCAGGCCAATGGCCTGAGCGCAGGCCAATGGCCTGAGCGCAGGCCAGGCCTGCTGGTTTTATACCTGCTGCTGGGATTGACAAAGCTGCCTCTGATTGGTTGCAAAGGCTGCTGGGATTGACAAGGCTGCCTCTGGTTGGTTAACCAGGCATTCTTTGATTGACAAGGCATCTGTCCCTCCCCTTCACCTCATTGCTCACCAATTAACCCATTAACTAACGTCTAGCCGAACCAATCAACCCACTTGAAGGATTACTGTTCATCTTTTTTTCTTAGGGTGTCCCTTTGTTCATTGGAGAAATGTTGGGGGGTATGGAGTTCTCCGACTCCCGAGCCATCTGAAGGCAAGCCTGTACAGTGAAGGGTTTTGTTTAAAACGTCTAGTGTTTTATTATGTTTCTATACATGTTGGATGCCGCCCAGCGTGCCTGGGGCAACCCAGTCCGTTGCGTGGGGCATAAAGAATAAAATTATCATTATGGAATGGGGCGACCCGCTGTGTGTGTGTGTGTTTGTGATTAATGCACTTGGAGGGAAGAGCTGGCTGGAACTCTAAACAGAAGCAGCAGAACGCACTGCAACATTTGGTTGCAGGTCCCATTTGCCACATACCACAGATGAAGTCCCTACTTTGAAGCATTTACCATATAGAAATCCTCCTCCTCCTTTTGGACTGACAAGTGTAAAAGCATGAGACAAAAGGAGCTGGAAGGAAAGAGGAAACTTTGCACAATCTGGAAGAGAGTGAAAGAAGAAAAGAGTGGTAAAGGAACTAAACAAAAAACACACACACACACACACACACACACACACACAATAGGTGGGGGGGGGGAGAAGAAAAAAATCCAAATCAAGAGGGAAAAGAGAGAGAGAAATTGGGTGGCCTGAGCGCAGGCCAATGGCCTGAGCGCAGGCCAATGGCCTGAGCGCAGGCCAATGGCCTGAGCGCAGGCCAATGGCCTGAGCGCAGGCCAATGGCCTGAGCGCAGGCCAATGGCCTGAGCGCAGGCCAATGGCCTGAGCGCAGGCCAATGGCCTGAGCGCAGGCCAATGGCCTGAGCGCAGGCCAATGGCCTGAGCGCAGGCCAATGGCCTGAGCGCAGGCCAATGGCCTGAGCGCAGGCCAATGGCCTGAGCGCAGGCCAATGGCCTGAGCGCAGGCCAATGGCCTGAGCGCAGGCCAATGGCCTGAGCGCAGGCCAGGCCTGCTGGTTTTATACCTGCTGCTGGGATTGACAAAGCTGCCTCTGATTGGTTGCAAAGGCTGCTGGGATTGACAAGGCTGCCTCTGGTTGGTTAACCAGGCATTCTTTGATTGACAAGGCATCTGTCCCTCCCCTTCACCTCATTGCTCACCAATTAACCCATTAACTAACGTCTAGCCGAACCAATCAACCCACTTGAAGGATTACTGTTCATCTTTTTTTCTTAGGGTGTCCCTTTGTTCATTGGAGAAATGTTGGGGGGTATGGAGTTCTCCGACTCCCGAGCCATCTGAAGGCAATCCTGTACAGTGAAGGGTTTTGTTTAAAACGTCTAGTGTTTTATTATGTTTCTATACATGTTGGATGCCGCCCAGCGTGCCTGGGGCAACCCAGTCCGTTGCGTGGGGCATAAAGAATAAAATTATCATTATGGAATGGGGCGACCCGCTGTGTGTGTGTGTGTTTGTGATTAATGCACTTGGAGGGAAGAGCTGGCTGGAACTCTAAACAGAAGCAGCAGAACGCACTGCAACATTTGGTTGCAGGTCCCATTTGCCACATACCACAGATGAAGTCCCTACTTTGAAGCATTTACCATATAGAAATCCTCCTCCTCCTTTTGGACTGACAAGTGTAAAAGCATGAGACAAAAGGAGCTGGAAGGAAAGAGGAAACTTTGCACAATCTGGAAGAGAGTGAAAGAAGAAAAGAGTGGTAAAGGAACTAAACAAAACACACACACACACACACACACACACACACACACACACACACACACTAGGTGGGGGGGGGAGAAGAAAAAAATCCAAATCAAGAGGGAAAAGAGAGAGAGAAATTGGGTGGCCTGAGCGCAGGCCAATGGCCTGAGCGCAGGCCAATGGCCTGAGCGCAGGCCAATGGCCTGAGCGCAGGCCAATGGCCTGAGCGCAGGCCAATGGCCTGAGCGCAGGCCAATGGCCTGAGCGCAGGCCAATGGCCTGAGCGCAGGCCAATGGCCTGAGCGCAGGCCAATGGCCTGAGCGCAGGCCAATGGCCTGAGCGCAGGCCAATGGCCTGAGCGCAGGCCAATGGCCTGAGCGCAGGCCAATGGCCTGAGCGCAGGCCAATGGCCTGAGCGCAGGCCAATGGCCTGAGCGCAGGCCAATGGCCTGAGCGCAGGCCAGGCCTGCTGGTTTTATACCTGCTGCTGGGATTGACAAAGCTGCCTCTGATTGGTTGCAAAGGCTGCTGGGATTGACAAGGCTGCCTCTGGTTGGTTAACCAGGCATTCTTTGATTGACAAGGCATCTGTCCCTCCCCTTCACCTCATTGCTCACCAATTAACCCATTAACTAACGTCTAGCCGAACCAATCAACCCACTTGAAGGATTACTGTTCATCTTTTTTTCTTAGGGTGTCCCTTTGTTCATTGGAGAAATGTTGGGGGGTATGGAGTTCTCCGACTCCCGAGCCATCTGAAGGCAAGCCTGTACAGTGAAGGGTTTTGTTTAAAACGTCTAGTGTTTTATTATGTTTCTATACATGTTGGATGCCGCCCAGCGTGCCTGGGGCAACCCAGTCCGTTGCGTGGGGCATAAAGAATAAAATTATCATTATGGAATGGGGCGACCCGCTGTGTGTGTGTGTGTTTGTGATTAATGCACTTGGAGGGAAGAGCTGGCTGGAACTCTAAACAGAAGCAGCAGAACGCACTGCAACATTTGGTTGCAGGTCCCATTTGCCACATACCACAGATGAAGTCCCTACTTTGAAGCATTTACCATATAGAAATCCTCCTCCTCCTTTTGGACTGACAAGTGTAAAAGCATGAGACAAAAGGAGCTGGAAGGAAAGAGGAAACTTTGCACAATCTGGAAGAGAGTGAAAGAAGAAAAGAGTGGTAAAGGAACTAAACAAAAAACACACACACACACACACACACACACACACACAATAGGTGGGGGGGGGGAGAAGAAAAAAATCCAAATCAAGAGGGAAAAGAGAGAGAGAAATTGGGTGGCCTGAGCGCAGGCCAATGGCCTGAGCGCAGGCCAATGGCCTGAGCGCAGGCCAATGGCCTGAGCGCAGGCCAATGGCCTGAGCGCAGGCCAATGGCCTGAGCGCAGGCCAATGGCCTGAGCGCAGGCCAATGGCCTGAGCGCAGGCCAATGGCCTGAGCGCAGGCCAATGGCCTGAGCGCAGGCCAATGGCCTGAGCGCAGGCCAATGGCCTGAGCGCAGGCCAATGGCCTGAGCGCAGGCCAATGGCCTGAGCGCAGGCCAATGGCCTGAGCGCAGGCCAATGGCCTGAGCGCAGGCCAATGGCCTGAGCGCAGGCCAGGCCTGCTGGTTTTATACCTGCTGCTGGGATTGACAAAGCTGCCTCTGATTGGTTGCAAAGGCTGCTGGGATTGACAAGGCTGCCTCTGGTTGGTTAACCAGGCATTCTTTGATTGACAAGGCATCTGTCCCTCCCCTTCACCTCATTGCTCACCAATTAACCCATTAACTAACGTCTAGCCGAACCAATCAACCCACTTGAAGGATTACTGTTCATCTTTTTTTCTTAGGGTGTCCCTTTGTTCATTGGAGAAATGTTGGGGGGTATGGAGTTCTCCGACTCCCGAGCCATCTGAAGGCAATCCTGTACAGTGAAGGGTTTTGTTTAAAACGTCTAGTGTTTTATTATGTTTCTATACATGTTGGATGCCGCCCAGCGTGCCTGGGGCAACCCAGTCCGTTGCGTGGGGCATAAAGAATAAAATTATCATTATGGAATGGGGCGACCCGCTGTGTGTGTGTGTGTTTGTGATTAATGCACTTGGAGGGAAGAGCTGGCTGGAACTCTAAACAGAAGCAGCAGAACGCACTGCAACATTTGGTTGCAGGTCCCATTTGCCACATACCACAGATGAAGTCCCTACTTTGAAGCATTTACCATATAGAAATCCTCCTCCTCCTTTTGGACTGACAAGTGTAAAAGCATGAGACAAAAGGAGCTGGAAGGAAAGAGGAAACTTTGCACAATCTGGAAGAGAGTGAAAGAAGAAAAGAGTGGTAAAGGAACTAAACAAAACACACACACACACACACACACACACACACACACACACACACACTAGGTGGGGGGGGGAGAAGAAAAAAATCCAAATCAAGAGGGAAAAGAGAGAGAGAAATTGGGTGGCCTGAGCGCAGGCCAATGGCCTGAGCGCAGGCCAATGGCCTGAGCGCAGGCCAATGGCCTGAGCGCAGGCCAATGGCCTGAGCGCAGGCCAATGGCCTGAGCGCAGGCCAATGGCCTGAGCGCAGGCCAATGGCCTGAGCGCAGGCCAATGGCCTGAGCGCAGGCCAATGGCCTGAGCGCAGGCCAATGGCCTGAGCGCAGGCCAATGGCCTGAGCGCAGGCCAATGGCCTGAGCGCAGGCCAATGGCCTGAGCGCAGGCCAATGGCCTGAGCGCAGGCCAATGGCCTGAGCGCAGGCCAATGGCCTGAGCGCAGGCCAATGGCCTGAGCGCAGGCCAATGGCCTGAGCGCAGGCCAATGGCCTGAGCGCAGGCCAATGGCCTGAGCGCAGGCCAGGCCTGCTGGTTTTATACCTGCTGCTGGGATTGACAAAGCTGCCTCTGATTGGTTGCAAAGGCTGCTGGGATTGACAAGGCTGCCTCTGGTTGGTTAACCAGGCATTCTTTGATTGACAAGGCATCTGTCCCTCCCCTTCACCTCATTGCTCACCAATTAACCCATTAACTAACGTCTAGCCGAACCAATCAACCCACTTGAAGGATTACTGTTCATCTTTTTTTCTTAGGGTGTCCCTTTGTTCATTGGAGAAATGTTGGGGGGTATGGAGTTCTCCGACTCCCGAGCCATCTGAAGGCAAGCCTGTACAGTGAAGGGTTTTGTTTAAAACGTCTAGTGTTTTATTATGTTTCTATACATGTTGGATGCCGCCCAGCGTGCCTGGGGCAACCCAGTCCGTTGCGTGGGGCATAAAGAATAAAATTATCATTATGGAATGGGGCGACCCGCTGTGTGTGTGTGTGTTTGTGATTAATGCACTTGGAGGGAAGAGCTGGCTGGAACTCTAAACAGAAGCAGCAGAACGCACTGCAACATTTGGTTGCAGGTCCCATTTGCCACATACCACAGATGAAGTCCCTACTTTGAAGCATTTACCATATAGAAATCCTCCTCCTCCTTTTGGACTGACAAGTGTAAAAGCATGAGACAAAAGGAGCTGGAAGGAAAGAGGAAACTTTGCACAATCTGGAAGAGAGTGAAAGAAGAAAAGAGTGGTAAAGGAACTAAACAAAAAACACACACACACACACACACACACACACACACACACAATAGGTGGGGGGGGGGAGAAGAAAAAAATCCAAATCAAGAGGGAAAAGAGAGAGAGAAATTGGGTGGCCTGAGCGCAGGCCAATGGCCTGCTGGTTTTATACCTGCTGCTGGGATTGACAAAGCTGCCTCTGATTGGTTGCAAAGGCTGCTGGGATTGACAAGGCTGCCTCTGGTTGGTTAACCAGGCATTCTTTGATTGACAAGGCATCTGTCCCTCCCCTTCACCTCATTGCTCACCAATTAACCCATTAACTAACGTCTAGCCGAACCAATCAACCCACTTGAAGGATTACTGTTCATATTTTTTTCTTAGGGTGTCCCTTTGTTCATTGGAGAAATGTTGGGGGGTATGGAGTTCTCCGACTCCCGAGCCATCTGAAGGCAAGCCTGTACAGTGAAGGGTTTTGTTTAAAACGTCTAGTGTTTTATTATGTTTCTATACATGTTGGATGCCGCCCAGCGTGCCTGGGGCAACCCAGTCCGTTGCGTGGGGCATAAAGAATAAAATTATCATTATGGAATGGGGCGACCCGCTGTGTGTGTGTGTGTTTGTGATTAATGCACTTGGAGGGAAGAGCTGGCTGGAACTCTAAACAGAAGCAGCAGAACGCACTGCAACATTTGGTTGCAGGTCCCATTTGCCACATACCACAGATGAAGTCCCTACTTTGAAGCATTTACCATATAGAAATCCTCCTCCTCCTTTTGGACTGACAAGTGTAAAAGCATGAGACAAAAGGAGCTGGAAGGAAAGAGGAAACTTTGCACAATCTGGAAGAGAGTGAAAGAAGAAAAGAGTGGTAAAGGAACTAAACAAAAAAAACACACACACACACACACACACACACACACAATAGGTGGGGGGGGGGAGAAGAAAAAAATCCAAATCAAGAGGGAAAAGAGAGAGAGAAATTGGGTGGCCTGAGCGCAGGCCAATGGCCTGCTGGTTTTATACCTGCTGCTGGGATTGACAAAGCTGCCTCTGATTGGTTGCAAAGGCTGCTGGGATTGACAAGGCTGCCTCTGGTTGGTTAACCAGGCATTCTTTGATTGACAAGGCATCTGTCCCTCCCCTTCACCTCATTGCTCACCAATTAACCCATTAACTAACGTCTAGCCGAACCAATCAACCCACTTGAAGGATTACTGTTCATCTTTTTTTCTTAGGGTGTCCCTTTGTTCATTGGAGAAATGTTGGGGGGTATGGAGTTCTCCGACTCCCGAGCCATCTGAAGGCAAGCCTGTACAGTGAAGGGTTTTGTTTAAAACGTCTAGTGTTTTATTATGTTTCTATACATGTTGGATGCCGCCCAGCGTGCCTGGGGCAACCCAGTCCGTTGCGTGGGGCATAAAGAATAAAATTATCATTATGGAATGGGGCGACCCGCTGTGTGTGTGTGTGTTTGTGATTAATGCACTTGGAGGGAAGAGCTGGCTGGAACTCTAAACAGAAGCAGCAGAACGCACTGCAACATTTGGTTGCAGGTCCCATTTGCCACATACCACAGATGAAGTCCCTACTTTGAAGCATTTACCATATAGAAATCCTCCTCCTCCTTTTGGACTGACAAGTGTAAAAGCATGAGACAAAAGGAGCTGGAAGGAAAGAGGAAACTTTGCACAATCTGGAAGAGAGTGAAAGAAGAAAAGAGTGGTAAAGGAACTAAACAAAAAACACACACACACACACACACACACACACACAATAGGTGGGGGGGGGAGAAGAAAAAAATCCAAATCAAGAGGGAAAAGAGAGAGAGAAATTGGGTGGCCTGAGCGCAGGCCAATGGCCTGCTGGTTTTATACCTGCTGCTGGGATTGACAAAGCTGCCTCTGATTGGTTGCAAAGGCTGCTGGGATTGACAAGGCTGCCTCTGGTTGGTTAACCAGGCATTCTTTGATTGACAAGGCATCTGTCCCTCCCCTTCACCTCATTGCTCACCAATTAACCCATTAACTAACGTCTAGCCGAACCAATCAACCCACTTGAAGGATTACTGTTCATCTTTTTTTCTTAGGGTGTCCCTTTGTTCATTGGAGAAATGTTGGGGGGTATGGAGTTCTCCGACTCCCGAGCCATCTGAAGGCAAGCCTGTACAGTGAAGGGTTTTGTTTAAAACGTCTAGTGTTTTATTATGTTTCTATACATGTTGGATGCCGCCCAGCGTGCCTGGGGCAACCCAGTCCGTTGCGTGGGGCATAAAGAATAAAATTATCATTATGGAATGGGGCGACCCGCTGTGTGTGTGTGTGTTTGTGATTAATGCACTTGGAGGGAAGAGCTGGCTGGAACTCTAAACAGAAGCAGCAGAACGCACTGCAACATTTGGTTGCAGGTCCCATTTGCCACATACCACAGATGAAGTCCCTACTTTGAAGCATTTACCATATAGAAATCCTCCTCCTCCTTTTGGACTGACAAGTGTAAAAGCATGAGACAAAAGGAGCTGGAAGGAAAGAGGAAACTTTGCACAATCTGGAAGAGAGTGAAAGAAGAAAAGAGTGGTAAAGGAACTAAACAAAACACACACACACACACACACACACACACACACACACACAATAGGTGGGGGGGGGAGAAGAAAAAAATCCAAATCAAGAGGGAAAAGAGAGAGAGAAATTGGGTGGCCTGAGCGCAGGCCAATGGCCTGAGCGCAGGCCAATGGCCTGAGCGCAGGCCAATGGCCTGAGCGCAGGCCAATGGCCTGAGCGCAGGCCAATGGCCTGAGCGCAGGCCAATGGCCTGAGCGCAGGCCAATGGCCTGAGCGCAGGCCAATGGCCTGAGCGCAGGCCAATGGCCTGAGCGCAGGCCAATGGCCTGAGCGCAGGCCAATGGCCTGAGCGCAGGCCAATGGCCTGAGCGCAGGCCAATGGCCTGAGCGCAGGCCAATGGCCTGAGCGCAGGCCAATGGCCTGAGCGCAGGCCAGGCCTGCTGGTTTTATACCTGCTGCTGGGATTGACAAAGCTGCCTCTGATTGGTTGCAAAGGCTGCTGGGATTGACAAGGCTGCCTCTGGTTGGTTAACCAGGCATTCTTTGATTGACAAGGCATCTGTCCCTCCCCTTCACCTCATTGCTCACCAATTAACCCATTAACTAACGTCTAGCCGAACCAATCAACCCACTTGAAGGATTACTGTTCATCTTTTTTTCTTAGGGTGTCCCTTTGTTCATTGGAGAAATGTTGGGGGGTATGGAGTTCTCCGACTCCCGAGCCATCTGAAGGCAAGCCTGTACAGTGAAGGGTTTTGTTTAAAACGTCTAGTGTTTTATTATGTTTCTATACATGTTGGATGCCGCCCAGCGTGCCTGGGGCAACCCAGTCCGTTGCGTGGGGCATAAAGAATAAAATTATCATTATGGAATGGGGCGACCCGCTGTGTGTGTGTGTGTTTGTGATTAATGCACTTGGAGGGAAGAGCTGGCTGGAACTCTAAACAGAAGCAGCAGAACGCACTGCAACATTTGGTTGCAGGTCCCATTTGCCACATACCACAGATGAAGTCCCTACTTTGAAGCATTTACCATATAGAAATCCTCCTCCTCCTTTTGGACTGACAAGTGTAAAAGCATGAGACAAAAGGAGCTGGAAGGAAAGAGGAAACTTTGCACAATCTGGAAGAGAGTGAAAGAAGAAAAGAGTGGTAAAGGAACTAAACAAAAAACACACACACACACACACACACACACACAATAGGTGGGGGGGGGAGAAGAAAAAAATCCAAATCAAGAGGGAAAAGAGAGAGAGAAATTGGGTGGCCTGAGCGCAGGCCAATGGCCTGAGCGCAGGCCAATGGCCTGAGCGCAGGCCAATGGCCTGAGCGCAGGCCAATGGCCTGAGCGCAGGCCAATGGCCTGAGCGCAGGCCAATGGCCTGAGCGCAGGCCAATGGCCTGAGCGCAGGCCAATGGCCTGAGCGCAGGCCAATGGCCTGAGCGCAGGCCAATGGCCTGAGCGCAGGCCAATGGCCTGAGCGCAGGCCAATGGCCTGAGCGCAGGCCAATGGCCTGAGCGCAGGCCAATGGCCTGAGCGCAGGCCAATGGCCTGAGCGCAGGCCAGGCCTGCTGGTTTTATACCTGCTGCTGGGATTGACAAAGCTGCCTCTGATTGGTTGCAAAGGCTGCTGGGATTGACAAGGCTGCCTCTGGTTGGTTAACCAGGCATTCTTTGATTGACAAGGCATCTGTCCCTCCCCTTCACCTCATTGCTCACCAATTAACCCATTAACTAACGTCTAGCCGAACCAATCAACCCACTTGAAGGATTACTGTTCATCTTTTTTTCTTAGGGTGTCCCTTTGTTCATTGGAGAAATGTTGGGGGGTATGGAGTTCTCCGACTCCCGAGCCATCTGAAGGCAAGCCTGTACAGTGAAGGGTTTTGTTTAAAACGTCTAGTGTTTTATTATGTTTCTATACATGTTGGATGCCGCCCAGCGTGCCTGGGGCAACCCAGTCCGTTGCGTGGGGCATAAAGAATAAAATTATCATTATGGAATGGGGCGACCCGCTGTGTGTGTGTGTGTTTGTGATTAATGCACTTGGAGGGAAGAGCTGGCTGGAACTCTAAACAGAAGCAGCAGAACGCACTGCAACATTTGGTTGCAGGTCCCATTTGCCACATACCACAGATGAAGTCCCTACTTTGAAGCATTTACCATATAGAAATCCTCCTCCTCCTTTTGGACTGACAAGTGTAAAAGCATGAGACAAAAGGAGCTGGAAGGAAAGAGGAAACTTTGCACAATCTGGAAGAGAGTGAAAGAAGAAAAGAGTGGTAAAGGAACTAAACAAAAAACACACACACACACACACACACACACACACACACACACACAATAGGTGGGGGGGGGGAGAAGAAAAAAATCCAAATCAAGAGGGAAAAGAGAGAGAGAAATTGGGTGGCCTGAGCGCAGGCCAATGGCCTGAGCGCAGGCCAATGGCCTGCTGGTTTTATACCTGCTGCTGGGATTGACAAAGCTGCCTCTGATTGGTTGCAAAGGCTGCTGGGATTGACAAGGCTGCCTCTGGTTGGTTAACCAGGCATTCTTTGATTGACAAGGCATCTGTCCCTCCCCTTCACCTCATTGCTCACCAATTAACCCATTAACTAACGTCTAGCCGAACCAATCAACCCACTTGAAGGATTACTGTTCATCTTTTTTTCTTAGGGTGTCCCTTTGTTCATTGGAGAAATGTTGGGGGGTATGGAGTTCTCCGACTCCCGAGCCATCTGAAGGCAAGCCTGTACAGTGAAGGGTTTTGTTTAAAACGTCTAGTGTTTTATTATGTTTCTATACATGTTGGATGCCGCCCAGCGTGCCTGGGGCAACCCAGTCCGTTGCGTGGGGCATAAAGAATAAAATTATCATTATGGAATGGGGCGACCCGCTGTGTGTGTGTGTGTTTGTGATTAATGCACTTGGAGGGAAGAGCTGGCTGGAACTCTAAACAGAAGCAGCAGAACGCACTGCAACATTTGGTTGCAGGTCCCATTTGCCACATACCACAGATGAAGTCCCTACTTTGAAGCATTTACCATATAGAAATCCTCCTCCTCCTTTTGGACTGACAAGTGTAAAAGCATGAGACAAAAGGAGCTGGAAGGAAAGAGGAAACTTTGCACAATCTGGAAGAGAGTGAAAGAAGAAAAGAGTGGTAAAGGAACTAAACAAAAAACACACACACACACACACACACACACACACACACACACAATAGGTGGGGGGGGGGGAGAAGAAAAAAATCCAAATCAAGAGGGAAAAGAGAGAGAGAAATTGGGTGGCCTGAGCGCAGGCCAATGGCCTGAGCGCAGGCCAATGGCCTGCTGGTTTTATACCTGCTGCTGGGATTGACAAAGCTGCCTCTGATTGGTTGCAAAGGCTGCTGGGATTGACAAGGCTGCCTCTGGTTGGTTAACCAGGCATTCTTTGATTGACAAGGCATCTGTCCCTCCCCTTCACCTCATTGCTCACCAATTAACCCATTAACTAACGTCTAGCCGAACCAATCAACCCACTTGAAGGATTACTGTTCATCTTTTTTTCTTAGGGTGTCCCTTTGTTCATTGGAGAAATGTTGGGGGGTATGGAGTTCTCCGACTCCCGAGCCATCTGAAGGCAAGCCTGTACAGTGAAGGGTTTTGTTTAAAACTTCTAGTGTTTTATTATGTTTCTATACATGTTGGATGCCGCCCAGCGTGCCTGGGGCAACCCAGTCCGTTGCGTGGGGCATAAAGAATAAAATTATCATTATGGAATGGGGCGACCCGCTGTGTGTGTGTGTGTTTGTGATTAATGCACTTGGAGGGAAGAGCTGGCTGGAACTCTAAACAGAAGCAGCAGAACGCACTGCAACATTTGGTTGCAGGTCCCATTTGCCACATACCACAGATGAAGTCCCTACTTTGAAGCATTTACCATATAGAAATCCTCCTCCTCCTTTTGGACTGACAAGTGTAAAAGCATGAGACAAAAGGAGCTGGAAGGAAAGAGGAAACTTTGCACAATCTGGAAGAGAGTGAAAGAAGAAAAGAGTGGTAAAGGAACTAAACAAAAAACACACACACACACACACACACACACACAATAGGTGGGGGGGGGGAGAAGAAAAAAATCCAAATCAAGAGGGAAAAGAGAGAGAGAAATTGGGTGGCCTGAGCGCAGGCCAATGGCCTGAGCGCAGGCCAATGGCCTGAGCGCAGGCCAATGGCCTGAGCGCAGGCCAATGGCCTGAGCGCAGGCCAATGGCCTGAGCGCAGGCCAATGGCCTGAGCGCAGGCCAATGGCCTGAGCGCAGGCCAATGGCCTGAGCGCAGGCCAATGGCCTGAGCGCAGGCCAATGGCCTGAGCGCAGGCCAATGGCCTGAGCGCAGGCCAATGGCCTGAGCGCAGGCCAATGGCCTGAGCGCAGGCCAATGGCCTGAGCGCAGGCCAATGGCCTGAGCGCAGGCCAGGCCTGCTGGTTTTATACCTGCTGCTGGGATTGACAAAGCTGCCTCTGATTGGTTGCAAAGGCTGCTGGGATTGACAAGGCTGCCTCTGGTTGGTTAACCAGGCATTCTTTGATTGACAAGGCATCTGTCCCTCCCCTTCACCTCATTGCTCACCAATTAACCCATTAACTAACGTCTAGCCGAACCAATCAACCCACTTGAAGGATTACTGTTCATCTTTTTTTCTTAGGGTGTCCCTTTGTTCATTGGAGAAATGTTGGGGGGTATGGAGTTCTCCGACTCCCGAGCCATCTGAAGGCAAGCCTGTACAGTGAAGGGTTTTGTTTAAAACGTCTAGTGTTTTATTATGTTTCTATACATGTTGGATGCCGCCCAGCGTGCCTGGGGCAACCCAGTCCGTTGCGTGGGGCATAAAGAATAAAATTATCATTATGGAATGGGGCGACCCGCTGTGTGTGTGTGTGTTTGTGATTAATGCACTTGGAGGGAAGAGCTGGCTGGAACTCTAAACAGAAGCAGCAGAACGCACTGCAACATTTGGTTGCAGGTCCCATTTGCCACATACCACAGATGAAGTCCCTACTTTGAAGCATTTACCATATAGAAATCCTCCTCCTCCTTTTGGACTGACAAGTGTAAAAGCATGAGACAAAAGGAGCTGGAAGGAAAGAGGAAACTTTGCACAATCTGGAAGAGAGTGAAAGAAGAAAAGAGTGGTAAAGGAACTAAACAAAAAACACACACACACACACACACACACACACACACACACAATAGGTGGGGGGGGGGAGAAGAAAAAAATCCAAATCAAGAGGGAAAAGAGAGAGAGAAATTGGGTGGCCTGAGCGCAGGCCAATGGCCTGCTGGTTTTATACCTGCTGCTGGGATTGACAAAGCTGCCTCTGATTGGTTGCAAAGGCTGCTGGGATTGACAAGGCTGCCTCTGGTTGGTTAACCAGGCATTCTTTGATTGACAAGGCATCTGTCCCTCCCCTTCACCTCATTGCTCACCAATTAACCCATTAACTAACGTCTAGCCGAACCAATCAACCCACTTGAAGGATTACTGTTCATCTTTTTTTCTTAGGGTGTCCCTTTGTTCATTGGAGAAATGTTGGGGGGTATGGAGTTCTCCGACTCCCGAGCCATCTGAAGGCAAGCCTGTACAGTGAAGGGTTTTGTTTAAAACTTCTAGTGTTTTATTATGTTTCTATACATGTTGGATGCCGCCCAGCGTGCCTGGGGCAACCCAGTCCGTTGCGTGGGGCATAAAGAATAAAATTATCATTATGGAATGGGGCGACCCGCTGTGTGTGTGTGTGTTTGTGATTAATGCACTTGGAGGGAAGAGCTGGCTGGAACTCTAAACAGAAGCAGCAGAACGCACTGCAACATTTGGTTGCAGGTCCCATTTGCCACATACCACAGATGAAGTCCCTACTTTGAAGCATTTACCATATAGAAATCCTCCTCCTCCTTTTGGACTGACAAGTGTAAAAGCATGAGACAAAAGGAGCTGGAAGGAAAGAGGAAACTTTGCACAATCTGGAAGAGAGTGAAAGAAGAAAAGAGTGGTAAAGGAACTAAACAAAAAACACACACACACACACACACACACACACACAATAGGTGGGGGGGGGGAGAAGAAAAAAATCCAAATCAAGAGGGAAAAGAGAGAGAGAAATTGGGTGGCCTGAGCGCAGGCCAATGGCCTGAGCGCAGGCCAATGGCCTGAGCGCAGGCCAATGGCCTGAGCGCAGGCCAATGGCCTGAGCGCAGGCCAATGGCCTGAGCGCAGGCCAATGGCCTGAGCGCAGGCCAATGGCCTGAGCGCAGGCCAATGGCCTGAGCGCAGGCCAATGGCCTGAGCGCAGGCCAATGGCCTGAGCGCAGGCCAATGGCCTGAGCGCAGGCCAATGGCCTGAGCGCAGGCCAATGGCCTGAGCGCAGGCCAGGCCTGCTGGTTTTATACCTGCTGCTGGGATTGACAAAGCTGCCTCTGATTGGTTGCAAAGGCTGCTGGGATTGACAAGGCTGCCTCTGGTTGGTTAACCAGGCATTCTTTGATTGACAAGGCATCTGTCCCTCCCCTTCACCTCATTGCTCACCAATTAACCCATTAACTAACGTCTAGCCGAACCAATCAACCCACTTGAAGGATTACTGTTCATCTTTTTTTCTTAGGGTGTCCCTTTGTTCATTGGAGAAATGTTGGGGGGTATGGAGTTCTCCGACTCCCGAGCCATCTGAAGGCAAGCCTGTACAGTGAAGGGTTTTGTTTAAAACGTCTAGTGTTTTATTATGTTTCTATACATGTTGGATGCCGCCCAGCGTGCCTGGGGCAACCCAGTCCGTTGCGTGGGGCATAAAGAATAAAATTATCATTATGGAATGGGGCGACCCGCTGTGTGTGTGTGTGTTTGTGATTAATGCACTTGGAGGGAAGAGCTGGCTGGAACTCTAAACAGAAGCAGCAGAACGCACTGCAACATTTGGTTGCAGGTCCCATTTGCCACATACCACAGATGAAGTCCCTACTTTGAAGCATTTACCATATAGAAATCCTCCTCCTCCTTTTGGACTGACAAGTGTAAAAGCATGAGACAAAAGGAGCTGGAAGGAAAGAGGAAACTTTGCACAATCTGGAAGAGAGTGAAAGAAGAAAAGAGTGGTAAAGGAACTAAAGAAAAAACACACACACACACACACACACACACACACACACACACACACAATAGGTGGGGGGGGGGAGAAGAAAAAAATCCAAATCAAGAGGGAAAAGAGAGAGAGAAATTGGGTGGCCTGAGCGCAGGCCAATGGCCTGAGCGCAGGCCAATGGCCTGAGCGCAGGCCAATGGCCTGAGCGCAGGCCAATGGCCTGAGCGCAGGCCAATGGCCTGAGCGCAGGCCAATGGCCTGAGCGCAGGCCAATGGCCTGAGCGCAGGCCAATGGCCTGAGCGCAGGCCAATGGCCTGAGCGCAGGCCAATGGCCTGAGCGCAGGCCAATGGCCTGAGCGCAGGCCAATGGCCTGAGCGCAGGCCAATGGCCTGAGCGCAGGCCAATGGCCTGAGCGCAGGCCAGGCCTGCTGGTTTTATACCTGCTGCTGGGATTGACAAAGCTGCCTCTGATTGGTTGCAAAGGCTGCTGGGATTGACAAGGCTGCCTCTGGTTGGTTAACCAGGCATTCTTTGATTGACAAGGCATCTGTCCCTCCCCTTCACCTCATTGCTCACCAATTAACCCATTAACTAACGTCTAGCCGAACCAATCAACCCACTTGAAGGATTACTGTTCATCTTTTTTTCTTAGGGTGTCCCTTTGTTCATTGGAGAAATGTTGGGGGGTATGGAGTTCTCCGACTCCCGAGCCATCTGAAGGCAAGCCTGTACAGTGAAGGGTTTTGTTTAAAACGTCTAGTGTTTTATTATGTTTCTATACATGTTGGATGCCGCCCAGCGTGCCTGGGGCAACCCAGTCCGTTGCGTGGGGCATAAAGAATAAAATTATCATTATGGAATGGGGCGACCCGCTGTGTGTGTGTGTGTTTGTGATTAATGCACTTGGAGGGAAGAGCTGGCTGGAACTCTAAACAGAAGCAGCAGAACGCACTGCAACATTTGGTTGCAGGTCCCATTTGCCACATACCACAGATGAAGTCCCTACTTTGAAGCATTTACCATATAGAAATCCTCCTCCTCCTTTTGGACTGACAAGTGTAAAAGCATGAGACAAAAGGAGCTGGAAGGAAAGAGGAAACTTTGCACAATCTGGAAGAGAGTGAAAGAAGAAAAGAGTGGTAAAGGAACTAAACAAAACACACACACACACACACACACACACACACACACACACTAGGTGGGGGGGGGAGAAGAAAAAAATCCAAATCAAGAGGGAAAAGAGAGAGAGAAATTGGGTGGCCTGAGCGCAGGCCAATGGCCTGAGCGCAGGCCAATGGCCTGCTGGTTTTATACCTGCTGCTGGGATTGACAAAGCTGCCTCTGATTGGTTGCAAAGGCTGCTGGGATTGACAAGGCTGCCTCTGGTTGGTTAACCAGGCATTCTTTGATTGACAAGGCATCTGTCCCTCCCCTTCACCTCATTGCTCACCAATTAACCCATTAACTAACGTCTAGCCGAACCAATCAACCCACTTGAAGGATTACTGTTCATCTTTTTTTCTTAGGGTGTCCCTTTGTTCATTGGAGAAATGTTGGGGGGTATGGAGTTCTCCGACTCCCGAGCCATCTGAAGGCAATCCTGTACAGTGAAGGGTTTTGTTTAAAACGTCTAGTGTTTTATTATGTTTCTTTACATGTTGGATGCCGCCCAGCGTGCCTGGGGCAACCCAGTCCGTTGCGTGGGGCATAAAGAATAAAATTATCATTATGGAATGGGGCGACCCGCTGTGTGTGTGTGTGTTTGTGATTAATGCACTTGGAGGGAAGAGCTGGCTGGAACTCTAAACAGAAGCAGCAGAACGCACTGCAACATTTGGTTGCAGGTCCCATTTGCCACATACCACAGATGAAGTCCCTACTTTGAAGCATTTACCATATAGAAATCCTCCTCCTCCTTTTGGACTGACAAGTGTAAAAGCATGAGACAAAAGGAGCTGGAAGGAAAGAGGAAACTTTGCACAATCTGGAAGAGAGTGAAAGAAGAAAAGAGTGGTAAAGGAACTAAACAAAACACACACACACACACACACACACACACACACACACACTAGGTGGGGGGGGGAGAAGAAAAAAATCCAAATCAAGAGGGAAAAGAGAGAGAGAAATTGGGTGGCCTGAGCGCAGGCCAATGGCCTGAGCGCAGGCCAATGGCCTGAGCGCAGGCCAATGGCCTGAGCGCAGGCCAATGGCCTGAGCGCAGGCCAATGGCCTGAGCGCAGGCCAATGGCCTGAGCGCAGGCCAATGGCCTGAGCGCAGGCCAATGGCCTGAGCGCAGGCCAATGGCCTGAGCGCAGGCCAATGGCCTGAGCGCAGGCCAATGGCCTGAGCGCAGGCCAATGGCCTGAGCGCAGGCCAATGGCCTGAGCGCAGGCCAATGGCCTGAGCGCAGGCCAATGGCCTGAGCGCAGGCCAATGGCCTGAGCGCAGGCCAATGGCCTGAGCGCAGGCCAATGGCCTGAGCGCAGGCCAATGGCCTGAGCGCAGGCCAATGGCCTGAGCGCAGGCCAGGCCTGCTGGTTTTATACCTGCTGCTGGGATTGACAAAGCTGCCTCTGATTGGTTGCAAAGGCTGCTGGGATTGACAAGGCTGCCTCTGGTTGGTTAACCAGGCATTCTTTGATTGACAAGGCATCTGTCCCTCCCCTTCACCTCATTGCTCACCAATTAACCCATTAACTAACGTCTAGCCGAACCAATCAACCCACTTGAAGGATTACTGTTCATCTTTTTTTCTTAGGGTGTCCCTTTGTTCATTGGAGAAATGTTGGGGGGTATGGAGTTCTCCGACTCCCGAGCCATCTGAAGGCAAGCCTGTACAGTGAAGGGTTTTGTTTAAAACGTCTAGTGTTTTATTATGTTTCTATACATGTTGGATGCCGCCCAGCGTGCCTGGGGCAACCCAGTCCGTTGCGTGGGGCATAAAGAATAAAATTATCATTATGGAATGGGGCGACCCGCTGTGTGTGTGTGTGTTTGTGATTAATGCACTTGGAGGGAAGAGCTGGCTGGAACTCTAAACAGAAGCAGCAGAACGCACTGCAACATTTGGTTGCAGGTCCCATTTGCCACATACCACAGATGAAGTCCCTACTTTGAAGCATTTACCATATAGAAATCCTCCTCCTCCTTTTGGACTGACAAGTGTAAAAGCATGAGACAAAAGGAGCTGGAAGGAAAGAGGAAACTTTGCACAATCTGGAAGAGAGTGAAAGAAGAAAAGAGTGGTAAAGGAACTAAACAAAACACACACACACACACACACACACACACACACACACACACTAGGTGGGGGGGGGGAGAAGAAAAAAATCCAAATCAAGAGGGAAAAGAGAGAGAGAAATTGGGTGGCCTGAGCGCAGGCCAATGGCCTGAGCGCAGGCCAATGGCCTGAGCGCAGGCCAATGGCCTGAGCGCAGGCCAATGGCCTGAGCGCAGGCCAATGGCCTGAGCGCAGGCCAATGGCCTGAGCGCAGGCCAATGGCCTGAGCGCAGGCCAATGGCCTGAGCGCAGGCCAATGGCCTGAGCGCAGGCCAATGGCCTGAGCGCAGGCCAATGGCCTGAGCGCAGGCCAATGGCCTGAGCGCAGGCCAATGGCCTGAGCGCAGGCCAATGGCCTGAGCGCAGGCCAATGGCCTGAGCGCAGGCCAGGCCTGCTGGTTTTATACCTGCTGCTGGGATTGACAAAGCTGCCTCTGATTGGTTGCAAAGGCTGCTGGGATTGACAAGGCTGCCTCTGGTTGGTTAACCAGGCATTCTTTGATTGACAAGGCATCTGTCCCTCCCCTTCACCTCATTGCTCACCAATTAACCCATTAACTAACGTCTAGCCGAACCAATCAACCCACTTGAAGGATTACTGTTCATCTTTTTTTCTTAGGGTGTCCCTTTGTTCATTGGAGAAATGTTGGGGGGTATGGAGTTCTCCGACTCCCGAGCCATCTGAAGGCAAGCCTGTACAGTGAAGGGTTTTGTTTAAAACGTCTAGTGTTTTATTATGTTTCTATACATGTTGGATGCCGCCCAGCGTGCCTGGGGCAACCCAGTCCGTTGCGTGGGGCATAAAGAATAAAATTATCATTATGGAATGGGGCGACCCGCTGTGTGTGTGTGTGTTTGTGATTAATGCACTTGGAGGGAAGAGCTGGCTGGAACTCTAAACAGAAGCAGCAGAACGCACTGCAACATTTGGTTGCAGGTCCCATTTGCCACATACCACAGATGAAGTCCCTACTTTGAAGCATTTACCATATAGAAATCCTCCTCCTCCTTTTGGACTGACAAGTGTAAAAGCATGAGACAAAAGGAGCTGGAAGGAAAGAGGAAACTTTGCACAATCTGGAAGAGAGTGAAAGAAGAAAAGAGTGGTAAAGGAACTAAACAAAACACACACACACACACACACACACACACACACACACACACACAATAGGTGGGGGGGGGAGAAGAAAAAAATCCAAATCAAGAGGGAAAAGAGAGAGAGAAATTGGGTGGCCTGAGCGCAGGCCAATGGCCTGCTGGTTTTATACCTGCTGCTGGGATTGACAAAGCTGCCTCTGATTGGTTGCAAAGGCTGCTGGGATTGACAAGGCTGCCTCTGGTTGGTTAACCAGGCATTCTTTGATTGACAAGGCATCTGTCCCTCCCCTTCACCTCATTGCTCACCAATTAACCCATTAACTAACGTCTAGCCGAACCAATCAACCCACTTGAAGGATTACTGTTCATCTTTTTTTCTTAGGGTGTCCCTTTGTTCATTGGAGAAATGTTGGGGGGTATGGAGTTCTCCGACTCCCGAGCCATCTGAAGGCAAGCCTGTACAGTGAAGGGTTTTGTTTAAAACGTCTAGTGTTTTATTATGTTTCTATACATGTTGGATGCCGCCCAGCGTGCCTGGGGCAACCCAGTCCGTTGCGTGGGGCATAAAGAATAAAATTATCATTATGGAATGGGGCGACCCGCTGTGTGTGTGTGTGTTTGTGATTAATGCACTTGGAGGGAAGAGCTGGCTGGAACTCTAAACAGAAGCAGCAGAACGCACTGCAACATTTGGTTGCAGGTCCCATTTGCCACATACCACAGATGAAGTCCCTACTTTGAAGCATTTACCATATAGAAATCCTCCTCCTCCTTTTGGACTGACAAGTGTAAAAGCATGAGACAAAAGGAGCTGGAAGGAAAGAGGAAACTTTGCACAATCTGGAAGAGAGTGAAAGAAGAAAAGAGTGGTAAAGGAACTAAACAAAACACACACACACACACACACACACACACACACACTAGGTGGGGGGGGGAGAAGAAAAAAATCCAAATCAAGAGGGAAAAGAGAGAGAGAAATTGGGTGGCCTGAGCGCAGGCCAATGGCCTGAGCGCAGGCCAATGGCCTGAGCGCAGGCCAATGGCCTGAGCGCAGGCCAATGGCCTGAGCGCAGGCCAATGGCCTGAGCGCAGGCCAATGGCCTGAGCGCAGGCCAATGGCCTGAGCGCAGGCCAATGGCCTGAGCGCAGGCCAATGGCCTGAGCGCAGGCCAATGGCCTGAGCGCAGGCCAATGGCCTGAGCGCAGGCCAATGGCCTGAGCGCAGGCCAATGGCCTGAGCGCAGGCCAATGGCCTGAGCGCAGGCCAATGGCCTGAGCGCAGGCCAATGGCCTGAGCGCAGGCCAGGCCTGCTGGTTTTATACCTGCTGCTGGGATTGACAAAGCTGCCTCTGATTGGTTGCAAAGGCTGCTGGGATTGACAAGGCTGCCTCTGGTTGGTTAACCAGGCATTCTTTGATTGACAAGGCATCTGTCCCTCCCCTTCACCTCATTGCTCACCAATTAACCCATTAACTAACGTCTAGCCGAACCAATCAACCCACTTGAAGGATTACTGTTCATCTTTTTTTCTTAGGGTGTCCCTTTGTTCATTGGAGAAATGTTGGGGGGTATGGAGTTCTCCGACTCCCGAGCCATCTGAAGGCAAGCCTGTACAGTGAAGGGTTTTGTTTAAAACGTCTAGTGTTTTATTATGTTTCTATACATGTTGGATGCCGCCCAGCGTGCCTGGGGCAACCCAGTCCGTTGCGTGGGGCATAAAGAATAAAATTATCATTATGGAATGGGGCGACCCGCTGTGTGTGTGTGTGTGTGTGTGTGTGTTTGTGATTAATGCACTTGGAGGGAAGAGCTGGCTGGAACTCTAAACAGAAGCAGCAGAACGCACTGCAACATTTGGTTGCAGGTCCCATTTGCCACATACCACAGATGAAGTCCCTACTTTGAAGCATTTACCATATAGAAATCCTCCTCCTCCTTTTGGACTGACAAGTGTAAAAGCATGAGACAAAAGGAGCTGGAAGGAAAGAGGAAACTTTGCACAATCTGGAAGAGAGTGAAAGAAGAAAAGAGTGGTAAAGGAACTAAACAAAAAACACACACACACACACACACACACACACACACACACACAATAGGTGGGGGGGGGAGAAGAAAAAAATCCAAATCAAGAGGGAAAAGAGAGAGAGAAATTGGGTGGCCTGAGCGCAGGCCAATGGCCTGCTGGTTTTATACCTGCTGCTGGGATTGACAAAGCTGCCTCTGATTGGTTGCAAAGGCTGCTGGGATTGACAAGGCTGCCTCTGGTTGGTTAACCAGGCATTCTTTGATTGACAAGGCATCTGTCCCTCCCCTTCACCTCATTGCTCACCAATTAACCCATTAACTAACGTCTAGCCGAACCAATCAACCCACTTGAAGGATTACTGTTCATCTTTTTTTCTTAGGGTGTCCCTTTGTTCATTGGAGAAATGTTGGGGGGTATGGAGTTCTCCGACTCCCGAGCCATCTGAAGGCAAGCCTGTACAGTGAAGGGTTTTGTTTAAAACGTCTAGTGTTTTATTATGTTTCTATACATGTTGGATGCCGCCCAGCGTGCCTGGGGCAACCCAGTCCGTTGCGTGGGGCATAAAGAATAAAATTATCATTATGGAATGGGGCGACCCGCTGTGTGTGTGTGTGTGTGTGTGTGTTTGTGATTAATGCACTTGGAGGGAAGAGCTGGCTGGAACTCTAAACAGAAGCAGCAGAACGCACTGCAACATTTGGTTGCAGGTCCCATTTGCCACATACCACAGATGAAGTCCCTACTTTGAAGCATTTACCATATAGAAATCCTCCTCCTCCTTTTGGACTGACAAGTGTAAAAGCATGAGACAAAAGGAGCTGGAAGGAAAGAGGAAACTTTGCACAATCTGGAAGAGAGTGAAAGAAGAAAAGAGTGGTAAAGGAACTAAACAAAAAACACACACACACACACACACACACAATAGGTGGGGGGGGGAGAAGAAAAAAATCCAAATCAAGAGGGAAAAGAGAGAGAGAAATTGGGTGGCCTGAGCGCAGGCCAATGGCCTGCTGGTTTTATACCTGCTGCTGGGATTGACAAAGCTGCCTCTGATTGGTTGCAAAGGCTGCTGGGATTGACAAGGCTGCCTCTGGTTGGTTAACCAGGCATTCTTTGATTGACAAGGCATCTGTCCCTCCCCTTCACCTCATTGCTCACCAATTAACCCATTAACTAACGTCTAGCCGAACCAATCAACCCACTTGAAGGATTACTGTTCATCTTTTTTTCTTAGGGTGTCCCTTTGTTCATTGGAGAAATGTTGGGGGGTATGGAGTTCTCCGACTCCCGAGCCATCTGAAGGCAAGCCTGTACAGTGAAGGGTTTTGTTTAAAACGTCTAGTGTTTTATTATGTTTCTATACATGTTGGATGCCGCCCAGCGTGCCTGGGGCAACCCAGTCCGTTGCGTGGGGCATAAAGAATAAAATTATCATTATGGAATGGGGCGACCCGCTGTGTGTGTGTGTGTGTGTGTGTGTTTGTGATTAATGCACTTGGAGGGAAGAGCTGGCTGGAACTCTAAACAGAAGCAGCAGAACGCACTGCAACATTTGGTTGCAGGTCCCATTTGCCACATACCACAGATGAAGTCCCTACTTTGAAGCATTTACCATATAGAAATCCTCCTCCTCCTTTTGGACTGACAAGTGTAAAAGCATGAGACAAAAGGAGCTGGAAGGAAAGAGGAAACTTTGCACAATCTGGAAGAGAGTGAAAGAAGAAAAGAGTGGTAAAGGAACTAAACAAAAAACACACACACACACACACACACAATAGGTGGGGGGGGGAGAAGAAAAAAATCCAAATCAAGAGGGAAAAGAGAGAGAGAAATTGGGTGGCCTGAGCGCAGGCCAATGGCCTGCTGGTTTTATACCTGCTGCTGGGATTGACAAAGCTGCCTCTGATTGGTTGCAAAGGCTGCTGGGATTGACAAGGCTGCCTCTGGTTGGTTAACCAGGCATTCTTTGATTGACAAGGCATCTGTCCCTCCCCTTCACCTCATTGCTCACCAATTAACCCATTAACTAACGTCTAGCCGAACCAATCAACCCACTTGAAGGATTACTGTTCATCTTTTTTTCTTAGGGTGTCCCTTTGTTCATTGGAGAAATGTTGGGGGGTATGGAGTTCTCCGACTCCCGAGCCATCTGAAGGCAAGCCTGTACAGTGAAGGGTTTTGTTTAAAACGTCTAGTGTTTTATTATGTTTCTATACATGTTGGATGCCGCCCAGCGTGCCTGGGGCAACCCAGTCCGTTGCGTGGGGCATAAAGAATAAAATTATCATTATGGAATGGGGCGACCCGCTGTGTGTGTGTGTGTTTGTGATTAATGCACTTGGAGGGAAGAGCTGGCTGGAACTCTAAACAGAAGCAGCAGAACGCACTGCAACATTTGGTTGCAGGTCCCATTTGCCACATACCACAGATGAAGTCCCTACTTTGAAGCATTTACCATATAGAAATCCTCCTCCTCCTTTTGGACTGACAAGTGTAAAAGCATGAGACAAAAGGAGCTGGAAGGAAAGAGGAAACTTTGCACAATCTGGAAGAGAGTGAAAGAAGAAAAGAGTGGTAAAGGAACTAAACAAAACACACACACACACACACACACACACACACACACACAATAGGTGGGGGGGGGGAGAAGAAAAAAATCCAAATCAAGAGGGAAAAGAGAGAGAGAAATTGGGTGGCCTGAGCGCAGGCCAATGGCCTGAGCGCAGGCCAATGGCCTGAGCGCAGGCCAATGGCCTGAGCGCAGGCCAATGGCCTGAGCGCAGGCCAATGGCCTGAGCGCAGGCCAATGGCCTGAGCGCAGGCCAATGGCCTGAGCGCAGGCCAATGGCCTGAGCGCAGGCCAATGGCCTGAGCGCAGGCCAATGGCCTGAGCGCAGGCCAATGGCCTGAGCGCAGGCCAATGGCCTGAGCGCAGGCCAATGGCCTGAGCGCAGGCCAATGGCCTGAGCGCAGGCCAATGGCCTGAGCGCAGGCCAATGGCCTGAGCGCAGGCCAATGGCCTGAGCGCAGGCCAGGCCTGCTGGTTTTATACCTGCTGCTGGGATTGACAAAGCTGCCTCTGATTGGTTGCAAAGGCTGCTGGGATTGACAAGGCTGCCTCTGGTTGGTTAACCAGGCATTCTTTGATTGACAAGGCATCTGTCCCTCCCCTTCACCTCATTGCTCACCAATTAACCCATTAACTAACGTCTAGCCGAACCAATCAACCCACTTGAAGGATTACTGTTCATCTTTTTTTCTTAGGGTGTCCCTTTGTTCATTGGAGAAATGTTGGGGGGTATGGAGTTCTCCGACTCCCGAGCCATCTGAAGGCAAGCCTGTACAGTGAAGGGTTTTGTTTAAAACGTCTAGTGTTTTATTATGTTTCTATACATGTTGGATGCCGCCCAGCGTGCCTGGGGCAACCCAGTCCGTTGCGTGGGGCATAAAGAATAAAATTATCATTATGGAATGGGGCGACCCGCTGTGTGTGTGTGTGTGTGTGTGTGTTTGTGATTAATGCACTTGGAGGGAAGAGCTGGCTGGAACTCTAAACAGAAGCAGCAGAACGCACTGCAACATTTGGTTGCAGGTCCCATTTGCCACATACCACAGATGAAGTCCCTACTTTGAAGCATTTACCATATAGAAATCCTCCTCCTCCTTTTGGACTGACAAGTGTAAAAGCATGAGACAAAAGGAGCTGGAAGGAAAGAGGAAACTTTGCACAATCTGGAAGAGAGTGAAAGAAGAAAAGAGTGGTAAAGGAACTAAACAAAACACACACACACACACACACACACACACACACACACAATAGGTGGGGGGGGGGGAGAAGAAAAAAATCCAAATCAAGAGGGAAAAGAGAGAGAGAAATTGGGTGGCCTGAGCGCAGGCCAATGGCCTGAGCGCAGGCCAATGGCCTGAGCGCAGGCCAATGGCCTGAGCGCAGGCCAATGGCCTGAGCGCAGGCCAATGGCCTGAGCGCAGGCCAATGGCCTGAGCGCAGGCCAATGGCCTGAGCGCAGGCCAATGGCCTGAGCGCAGGCCAATGGCCTGAGCGCAGGCCAATGGCCTGAGCGCAGGCCAATGGCCTGAGCGCAGGCCAATGGCCTGAGCGCAGGCCAATGGCCTGAGCGCAGGCCAATGGCCTGAGCGCAGGCCAATGGCCTGAGCGCAGGCCAATGGCCTGAGCGCAGGCCAATGGCCTGAGCGCAGGCCAATGGCCTGAGCGCAGGCCAGGCCTGCTGGTTTTATACCTGCTGCTGGGATTGACAAAGCTGCCTCTGATTGGTTGCAAAGGCTGCTGGGATTGACAAGGCTGCCTCTGGTTGGTTAACCAGGCATTCTTTGATTGACAAGTCATCTGTCCCTCCCCTTCACCTCATTGCTCACCAATTAACCCATTAACTAACGTCTAGCCGAACCAATCAACCCACTTGAAGGATTACTGTTCATCTTTTTTTCTTAGGGTGTCCCTTTGTTCATTGGAGAAATGTTGGGGGGTATGGAGTTCTCCGACTCCCGAGCCATCTGAAGGCAAGCCTGTACAGTGAAGGGTTTTGTTTAAAACGTCTAGTGTTTTATTATGTTTCTATACATGTTGGATGCCGCCCAGCGTGCCTGGGGCAACCCAGTCCGTTGCGTGGGGCATAAAGAATAAAATTATCATTATGGAATGGGGCGACCCGCTGTGTGTGTGTGTGTGTGTGTGTTTGTGATTAATGCACTTGGAGGGAAGAGCTGGCTGGAACTCTAAACAGAAGCAGCAGAACGCACTGCAACATTTGGTTGCAGGTCCCATTTGCCACATACCACAGATGAAGTCCCTACTTTGAAGCATTTACCATATAGAAATCCTCCTCCTCCTTTTGGACTGACAAGTGTAAAAGCATGAGACAAAAGGAGCTGGAAGGAAAGAGGAAACTTTGCACAATCTGGAAGAGAGTGAAAGAAGAAAAGAGTGGTAAAGGAACTAAACAAAAAACACACACACACACACACACACACACACACACACACACAATAGGTGGGGGGGGGAGAAGAAAAAAATCCAAATCAAGAGGGAAAAGAGAGAGAGAAATTGGGTGGCCTGAGCGCAGGCCAATGGCCTGAGCGCAGGCCAATGGCCTGCTGGTTTTATACCTGCTGCTGGGATTGACAAAGCTGCCTCTGATTGGTTGCAAAGGCTGCTGGGATTGACAAGGCTGCCTCTGGTTGGTTAACCAGGCATTCTTTGATTGACAAGGCATCTGTCCCTCCCCTTCACCTCATTGCTCACCAATTAACCCATTAACTAACGTCTAGCCGAACCAATCAACCCACTTGAAGGATTACTGTTCATCTTTTTTTCTTAGGGTGTCCCTTTGTTCATTGGAGAAATGTTGGGGGGTATGGAGTTCTCCGACTCCCGAGCCATCTGAAGGCAAGCCTGTACAGTGAAGGGTTTTGTTTAAAACGTCTAGTGTTTTATTATGTTTCTATACATGTTGGATGCCGCCCAGCGTGCCTGGGGCAACCCAGTCCGTTGCGTGGGGCATAAAGAATAAAATTATCATTATGGAATGGGGCGACCCGCTGTGTGTGTGTGTGTGTGTGTGTGTGTGTTTGTGATTAATGCACTTGGAGGGAAGAGCTGGCTGGAACTCTAAACAGAAGCAGCAGAACGCACTGCAACATTTGGTTGCAGGTCCCATTTGCCACATACCACAGATGAAGTCCCTACTTTGAAGCATTTACCATATAGAAATCCTCCTCCTCCTTTTGGACTGACAAGTGTAAAAGCATGAGACAAAAGGAGCTGGAAGGAAAGAGGAAACTTTGCACAATCTGGAAGAGAGTGAAAGAAGAAAAGAGTGGTAAAGGAACTAAACAAAAAACACACACACACACACACACACAATAGGTGGGGGGGGGAGAAGAAAAAAATCCAAATCAAGAGGGAAAAGAGAGAGAGAAATTGGGTGGCCTGAGCGCAGGCCAATGGCCTGCTGGTTTTATACCTGCTGCTGGGATTGACAAAGCTGCCTCTGATTGGTTGCAAAGGCTGCTGGGATTGACAAGGCTGCCTCTGGTTGGTTAACCAGGCATTCTTTGATTGACAAGGCATCTGTCCCTCCCCTTCACCTCATTGCTCACCAATTAACCCATTAACTAACGTCTAGCCGAACCAATCAACCCACTTGAAGGATTACTGTTCATCTTTTTTTCTTAGGGTGTCCCTTTGTTCATTGGAGAAATGTTGGGGGGTATGGAGTTCTCCGACTCCCGAGCCATCTGAAGGCAAGCCTGTACAGTGAAGGGTTTTGTTTAAAACGTCTAGTGTTTTATTATGTTTCTATACATGTTGGATGCCGCCCAGCGTGCCTGGGGCAACCCAGTCCGTTGCGTGGGGCATAAAGAATAAAATTATCATTATGGAATGGGGCGACCCGCTGTGTGTGTGTGTGTTTGTGATTAATGCACTTGGAGGGAAGAGCTGGCTGGAACTCTAAACAGAAGCAGCAGAACGCACTGCAACATTTGGTTGCAGGTCCCATTTGCCACATACCACAGATGAAGTCCCTACTTTGAAGCATTTACCATATAGAAATCCTCCTCCTCCTTTTGGACTGACAAGTGTAAAAGCATGAGACAAAAGGAGCTGGAAGGAAAGAGGAAACTTTGCACAATCTGGAAGAGAGTGAAAGAAGAAAAGAGTGGTAAAGGAACTAAACAAAACACACACACACACACACACACACACACACACACACAATAGGTGGGGGGGGGGAGAAGAAAAAAATCCAAATCAAGAGGGAAAAGAGAGAGAGAAATTGGGTGGCCTGAGCGCAGGCCAATGGCCTGAGCGCAGGCCAATGGCCTGAGCGCAGGCCAATGGCCTGAGCGCAGGCCAATGGCCTGAGCGCAGGCCAATGGCCTGAGCGCAGGCCAATGGCCTGAGCGCAGGCCAATGGCCTGAGCGCAGGCCAATGGCCTGAGCGCAGGCCAATGGCCTGAGCGCAGGCCAATGGCCTGAGCGCAGGCCAATGGCCTGAGCGCAGGCCAATGGCCTGAGCGCAGGCCAATGGCCTGAGCGCAGGCCAATGGCCTGAGCGCAGGCCAATGGCCTGAGCGCAGGCCAATGGCCTGAGCGCAGGCCAGGCCTGCTGGTTTTATACCTGCTGCTGGGATTGACAAAGCTGCCTCTGATTGGTTGCAAAGGCTGCTGGGATTGACAAGGCTGCCTCTGGTTGGTTAACCAGGCATTCTTTGATTGACAAGGCATCTGTCCCTCCCCTTCACCTCATTGCTCACCAATTAACCCATTAACTAACGTCTAGCCGAACCAATCAACCCACTTGAAGGATTACTGTTCATCTTTTTTTCTTAGGGTGTCCCTTTGTTCATTGGAGAAATGTTGGGGGGTATGGAGTTCTCCGACTCCCGAGCCATCTGAAGGCAAGCCTGTACAGTGAAGGGTTTTGTTTAAAACGTCTAGTGTTTTATTATGTTTCTATACATGTTGGATGCCGCCCAGCGTGCCTGGGGCAACCCAGTCCGTTGCGTGGGGCATAAAGAATAAAATTATCATTATGGAATGGGGCGACCCGCTGTGTGTGTGTGTGTGTGTGTGTGTTTGTGATTAATGCACTTGGAGGGAAGAGCTGGCTGGAACTCTAAACAGAAGCAGCAGAACGCACTGCAACATTTGGTTGCAGGTCCCATTTGCCACATACCACAGATGAAGTCCCTACTTTGAAGCATTTACCATATAGAAATCCTCCTCCTCCTTTTGGACTGACAAGTGTAAAAGCATGAGACAAAAGGAGCTGGAAGGAAAGAGGAAACTTTGCACAATCTGGAAGAGAGTGAAAGAAGAAAAGAGTGGTAAAGGAACTAAACAAAACACACACACACACACACACACACACACACACACACAATAGGTGGGGGGGGGGAGAAGAAAAAAATCCAAATCAAGAGGGAAAAGAGAGAGAGAAATTGGGTGGCCTGAGCGCAGGCCAATGGCCTGAGCGCAGGCCAATGGCCTGAGCGCAGGCCAATGGCCTGAGCGCAGGCCAATGGCCTGAGCGCAGGCCAATGGCCTGAGCGCAGGCCAATGGCCTGAGCGCAGGCCAATGGCCTGAGCGCAGGCCAATGGCCTGAGCGCAGGCCAATGGCCTGAGCGCAGGCCAATGGCCTGAGCGCAGGCCAATGGCCTGAGCGCAGGCCAATGGCCTGAGCGCAGGCCAATGGCCTGAGCGCAGGCCAGGCCTGCTGGTTTTATACCTGCTGCTGGGATTGACAAAGCTGCCTCTGATTGGTTGCAAAGGCTGCTGGGATTGACAAGGCTGCCTCTGGTTGGTTAACCAGGCATTCTTTGATTGACAAGGCATCTGTCCCTCCCCTTCACCTCATTGCTCACCAATTAACCCATTAACTAACGTCTAGCCGAACCAATCAACCCACTTGAAGGATTACTGTTCATCTTTTTTTCTTAGGGTGTCCCTTTGTTCATTGGAGAAATGTTGGGGGGTATGGAGTTCTCCGACTCCCGAGCCATCTGAAGGCAAGCCTGTACAGTGAAGGGTTTTGTTTAAAACGTCTAGTGTTTTATTATGTTTCTATACATGTTGGATGCCGCCCAGCGTGCCTGGGGCAACCCAGTCCGTTGCGTGGGGCATAAAGAATAAAATTATCATTATGGAATGGGGCGACCCGCTGTGTGTGTGTGTGTGTGTGTGTTTGTGATTAATGCACTTGGAGGGAAGAGCTGGCTGGAACTCTAAACAGAAGCAGCAGAACGCACTGCAACATTTGGTTGCAGGTCCCATTTGCCACATACCACAGATGAAGTCCCTACTTTGAAGCATTTACCATATAGAAATCCTCCTCCTCCTTTTGGACTGACAAGTGTAAAAGCATGAGACAAAAGGAGCTGGAAGGAAAGAGGAAACTTTGCACAATCTGGAAGAGAGTGAAAGAAGAAAAGAGTGGTAAAGGAACTAAACAAAAAACACACACACACACACACACACACACACACACACAATAGGTGGGGGGGGGAGAAGAAAAAAATCCAAATCAAGAGGGAAAAGAGAGAGAGAAATTGGGTGGCCTGAGCGCAGGCCAATGGCCTGAGCGCAGGCCAATGGCCTGCTGGTTTTATACCTGCTGCTGGGATTGACAAAGCTGCCTCTGATTGGTTGCAAAGGCTGCTGGGATTGACAAGGCTGCCTCTGGTTGGTTAACCAGGCATTCTTTGATTGACAAGGCATCTGTCCCTCCCCTTCACCTCATTGCTCACCAATTAACCCATTAACTAACGTCTAGCCGAACCAATCAACCCACTTGAAGGATTACTGTTCATCTTTTTTTCTTAGGGTGTCCCTTTGTTCATTGGAGAAATGTTGGGGGGTATGGAGTTCTCCGACTCCCGAGCCATCTGAAGGCAAGCCTGTACAGTGAAGGGTTTTGTTTAAAACGTCTAGTGTTTTATTATGTTTCTATACATGTTGGATGCCGCCCAGCGTGCCTGGGGCAACCCAGTCCGTTGCGTGGGGCATAAAGAATAAAATTATCATTATGGAATGGGGCGACCCGCTGTGTGTGTGTGTGTGTGTGTGTGTGTGTTTGTGATTAATGCACTTGGAGGGAAGAGCTGGCTGGAACTCTAAACAGAAGCAGCAGAACGCACTGCAACATTTGGTTGCAGGTCCCATTTGCCACATACCACAGATGAAGTCCCTACTTTGAAGCATTTACCATATAGAAATCCTCCTCCTCCTTTTGGACTGACAAGTGTAAAAGCATGAGACAAAAGGAGCTGGAAGGAAAGAGGAAACTTTGCACAATCTGGAAGAGAGTGAAAGAAGAAAAGAGTGGTAAAGGAACTAAACAAAAAACACACACACACACACACACACAATAGGTGGGGGGGGGAGAAGAAAAAAATCCAAATCAAGAGGGAAAAGAGAGAGAGAAATTGGGTGGCCTGAGCGCAGGCCAATGGCCTGCTGGTTTTATACCTGCTGCTGGGATTGACAAAGCTGCCTCTGATTGGTTGCAAAGGCTGCTGGGATTGACAAGGCTGCCTCTGGTTGGTTAACCAGGCATTCTTTGATTGACAAGGCATCTGTCCCTCCCCTTCACCTCATTGCTCACCAATTAACCCATTAACTAACGTCTAGCCGAACCAATCAACCCACTTGAAGGATTACTGTTCATCTTTTTTTCTTAGGGTGTCCCTTTGTTCATTGGAGAAATGTTGGGGGGTATGGAGTTCTCCGACTCCCGAGCCATCTGAAGGCAAGCCTGTACAGTGAAGGGTTTTGTTTAAAACGTCTAGTGTTTTATTATGTTTCTATACATGTTGGATGCCGCCCAGCGTGCCTGGGGCAACCCAGTCCGTTGCGTGGGGCATAAAGAATAAAATTATCATTATGGAATGGGGCGACCCGCTGTGTGTGTGTGTGTTTGTGATTAATGCACTTGGAGGGAAGAGCTGGCTGGAACTCTAAACAGAAGCAGCAGAACGCACTGCAACATTTGGTTGCAGGTCCCATTTGCCACATACCACAGATGAAGTCCCTACTTTGAAGCATTTACCATATAGAAATCCTCCTCCTCCTTTTGGACTGACAAGTGTAAAAGCATGAGACAAAAGGAGCTGGAAGGAAAGAGGAAACTTTGCACAATCTGGAAGAGAGTGAAAGAAGAAAAGAGTGGTAAAGGAACTAAACAAAACACACACACACACACACACACACACACACACACACAATAGGTGGGGGGGGGAGAAGAAAAAAATCCAAATCAAGAGGGAAAAGAGAGAGAGAAATTGGGTGGCCTGAGCGCAGGCCAATGGCCTGAGCGCAGGCCAATGGCCTGAGCGCAGGCCAATGGCCTGAGCGCAGGCCAATGGCCTGAGCGCAGGCCAATGGCCTGAGCGCAGGCCAATGGCCTGAGCGCAGGCCAATGGCCTGAGCGCAGGCCAATGGCCTGAGCGCAGGCCAATGGCCTGAGCGCAGGCCAATGGCCTGAGCGCAGGCCAATGGCCTGAGCGCAGGCCAATGGCCTGAGCGCAGGCCAATGGCCTGAGCGCAGGCCAATGGCCTGAGCGCAGGCCAATGGCCTGAGCGCAGGCCAATGGCCTGAGCGCAGGCCAGGCCTGCTGGTTTTATACCTGCTGCTGGGATTGACAAAGCTGCCTCTGATTGGTTGCAAAGGCTGCTGGGATTGACAAGGCTGCCTCTGGTTGGTTAACCAGGCATTCTTTGATTGACAAGGCATCTGTCCCTCCCCTTCACCTCATTGCTCACCAATTAACCCATTAACTAACGTCTAGCCGAACCAATCAACCCACTTGAAGGATTACTGTTCATCTTTTTTTCTTAGGGTGTCCCTTTGTTCATTGGAGAAATGTTGGGGGGTATGGAGTTCTCCGACTCCCGAGCCATCTGAAGGCAAGCCTGTACAGTGAAGGGTTTTGTTTAAAACGTCTAGTGTTTTATTATGTTTCTATACATGTTGGATGCCGCCCAGCGTGCCTGGGGCAACCCAGTCCGTTGCGTGGGGCATAAAGAATAAAATTATCATTATGGAATGGGGCGACCCGCTGTGTGTGTGTGTGTGTGTGTGTGTTTGTGATTAATGCACTTGGAGGGAAGAGCTGGCTGGAACTCTAAACAGAAGCAGCAGAACGCACTGCAACATTTGGTTGCAGGTCCCATTTGCCACATACCACAGATGAAGTCCCTACTTTGAAGCATTTACCATATAGAAATCCTCCTCCTCCTTTTGGACTGACAAGTGTAAAAGCATGAGACAAAAGGAGCTGGAAGGAAAGAGGAAACTTTGCACAATCTGGAAGAGAGTGAAAGAAGAAAAGAGTGGTAAAGGAACTAAACAAAACACACACACACACACACACACACACACACACACACACACACACACAATAGGTGGGGGGGGGGAGAAGAAAAAAATCCAAATCAAGAGGGAAAAGAGAGAGAGAAATTGGGTGGCCTGAGCGCAGGCCAATGGCCTGCTGGTTTTATACCTGCTGCTGGGATTGACAAAGCTGCCTCTGATTGGTTGCAAAGGCTGCTGGGATTGACAAGGCTGCCTCTGGTTGGTTAACCAGGCATTCTTTGATTGACAAGGCATCTGTCCCTCCCCTTCACCTCATTGCTCACCAATTAACCCATTAACTAACGTCTAGCCGAACCAATCAACCCACTTGAAGGATTACTGTTCATCTTTTTTTCTTAGGGTGTCCCTTTGTTCATTGGAGAAATGTTGGGGGGTATGGAGTTCTCCGACTCCCGAGCCATCTGAAGGCAAGCCTGTACAGTGAAGGGTTTTGTTTAAAACGTCTAGTGTTTTATTATGTTTCTATACATGTTGGATGCCGCCCAGCGTGCCTGGGGCAACCCAGTCCGTTGCGTGGGGCATAAAGAATAAAATTATCATTATGGAATGGGGCGACCCGCTGTGTGTGTGTGTGTTTGTGATTAATGCACTTGGAGGGAAGAGCTGGCTGGAACTCTAAACAGAAGCAGCAGAACGCACTGCAACATTTGGTTGCAGGTCCCATTTGCCACATACCACAGATGAAGTCCCTACTTTGAAGCATTTACCATATAGAAATCCTCCTCCTCCTTTTGGACTGACAAGTGTAAAAGCATGAGACAAAAGGAGCTGGAAGGAAAGAGGAAACTTTGCACAATCTGGAAGAGAGTGAAAGAAGAAAAGAGTGGTAAAGGAACTAAACAAAACACACACACACACACACACACACACACACACACACACACACAATAGGTGGGGGGGAGAGAAGAAAAAAATCCAAATCAAGAGGGAAAAGAGAGAGAGAAATTGGGTGGCCTGAGCGCAGGCCAATGGCCTGAGCGCAGGCCAATGGCCTGAGCGCAGGCCAATGGCCTGAGCGCAGGCCAATGGCCTGAGCGCAGGCCAATGGCCTGAGCGCAGGCCAATGGCCTGAGCGCAGGCCAATGGCCTGAGCGCAGGCCAATGGCCTGAGCGCAGGCCAATGGCCTGAGCGCAGGCCAATGGCCTGAGCGCAGGCCAATGGCCTGAGCGCAGGCCAATGGCCTGAGCGCAGGCCAATGGCCTGAGCGCAGGCCAATGGCCTGAGCGCAGGCCAATGGCCTGAGCGCAGGCCAATGGCCTGAGCGCAGGCCAATGGCCTGAGCGCAGGCCAATGGCCTGAGCGCAGGCCAATGGCCTGAGCGCAGGCCAATGGCCTGAGCGCAGGCCAGGCCTGCTGGTTTTATACCTGCTGCTGGGATTGACAAAGCTGCCTCTGATTGGTTGCAAAGGCTGCTGGGATTGACAAGGCTGCCTCTGGTTGGTTAACCAGGCATTCTTTGATTGACAAGGCATCTGTCCCTCCCCTTCACCTCATTGCTCACCAATTAACCCATTAACTAACGTCTAGCCGAACCAATCAACCCACTTGAAGGATTACTGTTCATCTTTTTTTCTTAGGGTGTCCCTTTGTTCATTGGAGAAATGTTGGGGGGTATGGAGTTCTCCGACTCCCGAGCCATCTGAAGGCAAGCCTGTACAGTGAAGGGTTTTGTTTAAAACGTCTAGTGTTTTATTATGTTTCTATACATGTTGGATGCCGCCCAGCGTGCCTGGGGCAACCCAGTCCGTTGCGTGGGGCATAAAGAATAAAATTATCATTATGGAATGGGGCGACCCGCTGTGTGTGTGTGTGTGTGTGTGTGTTTGTGATTAATGCACTTGGAGGGAAGAGCTGGCTGGAACTCTAAACAGAAGCAGCAGAACGCACTGCAACATTTGGTTGCAGGTCCCATTTGCCACATACCACAGATGAAGTCCCTACTTTGAAGCATTTACCATATAGAAATCCTCCTCCTCCTTTTGGACTGACAAGTGTAAAAGCATGAGACAAAAGGAGCTGGAAGGAAAGAGGAAACTTTGCACAATCTGGAAGAGAGTGAAAGAAGAAAAGAGTGGTAAAGGAACTAAACAAAACACACACACACACACACACACACACACACACACACAATAGGTGGGGGGGGGGGAGAAGAAAAAAATCCAAATCAAGAGGGAAAAGAGAGAGAGAAATTGGGTGGCCTGAGCGCAGGCCAATGGCCTGAGCGCAGGCCAATGGCCTGAGCGCAGGCCAATGGCCTGAGCGCAGGCCAATGGCCTGAGCGCAGGCCAATGGCCTGAGCGCAGGCCAATGGCCTGAGCGCAGGCCAATGGCCTGAGCGCAGGCCAATGGCCTGAGCGCAGGCCAATGGCCTGAGCGCAGGCCAATGGCCTGAGCGCAGGCCAATGGCCTGAGCGCAGGCCAATGGCCTGAGCGCAGGCCAATGGCCTGAGCGCAGGCCAATGGCCTGAGCGCAGGCCAATGGCCTGAGCGCAGGCCAATGGCCTGAGCGCAGGCCAATGGCCTGAGCGCAGGCCAATGGCCTGAGCGCAGGCCAATGGCCTGAGCGCAGGCCAATGGCCTGAGCGCAGGCCAATGGCCTGAGCGCAGGCCAGGCCTGCTGGTTTTATACCTGCTGCTGGGATTGACAAAGCTGCCTCTGATTGGTTGCAAAGGCTGCTGGGATTGACAAGGCTGCCTCTGGTTGGTTAACCAGGCATTCTTTGATTGACAAGGCATCTGTCCCTCCCCTTCACCTCATTGCTCACCAATTAACCCATTAACTAACGTCTAGCCGAACCAATCAACCCACTTGAAGGATTACTGTTCATCTTTTTTTCTTAGGGTGTCCCTTTGTTCATTGGAGAAATGTTGGGGGGTATGGAGTTCTCCGACTCCCGAGCCATCTGAAGGCAAGCCTGTACAGTGAAGGGTTTTGTTTAAAACGTCTAGTGTTTTATTATGTTTCTATACATGTTGGATGCCGCCCAGCGTGCCTGGGGCAACCCAGTCCGTTGCGTGGGGCATAAAGAATAAAATTATCATTATGGAATGGGGCGACCCGCTGTGTGTGTGTGTGTGTGTGTGTGTTTGTGATTAATGCACTTGGAGGGAAGAGCTGGCTGGAACTCTAAACAGAAGCAGCAGAACGCACTGCAACATTTGGTTGCAGGTCCCATTTGCCACATACCACAGATGAAGTCCCTACTTTGAAGCATTTACCATATAGAAATCCTCCTCCTCCTTTTGGACTGACAAGTGTAAAAGCATGAGACAAAAGGAGCTGGAAGGAAAGAGGAAACTTTGCACAATCTGGAAGAGAGTGAAAGAAGAAAAGAGTGGTAAAGGAACTAAACAAAACACACACACACACACACACACACACACACACACAATAGGTGGGGGGGGGAGAAGAAAAAAATCCAAATCAAGAGGGAAAAGAGAGAGAGAAATTGGGTGGCCTGAGCGCAGGCCAATGGCCTGCTGGTTTTATACCTGCTGCTGGGATTGACAAAGCTGCCTCTGATTGGTTGCAAAGGCTGCTGGGATTGACAAGGCTGCCTCTGGTTGGTTAACCAGGCATTCTTTGATTGACAAGGCATCTGTCCCTCCCCTTCACCTCATTGCTCACCAATTAACCCATTAACTAACGTCTAGCCGAACCAATCAACCCACTTGAAGGATTACTGTTCATCTTTTTTTCTTAGGGTGTCCCTTTGTTCATTGGAGAAATGTTGGGGGGTATGGAGTTCTCCGACTCCCGAGCCATCTGAAGGCAAGCCTGTACAGTGAAGGGTTTTGTTTAAAACGTCTAGTGTTTTATTATGTTTCTATACATGTTGGATGCCGCCCAGCGTGCCTGGGGCAACCCAGTCCGTTGCGTGGGGCATAAAGAATAAAATTATCATTATGGAATGGGGCGACCCGCTGTGTGTGTGTGTGTTTGTGATTAATGCACTTGGAGGGAAGAGCTGGCTGGAACTCTAAACAGAAGCAGCAGAACGCACTGCAACATTTGGTTGCAGGTCCCATTTGCCACATACCACAGATGAAGTCCCTACTTTGAAGCATTTACCATATAGAAATCCTCCTCCTCCTTTTGGACTGACAAGTGTAAAAGCATGAGACAAAAGGAGCTGGAAGGAAAGAGGAAACTTTGCACAATCTGGAAGAGAGTGAAAGAAGAAAAGAGTGGTAAAGGAACTAAACAAAACACACACACACACACACACACACACACACAATAGGTGGGGGGGGGAGAAGAAAAAAATCCAAATCAAGAGGGAAAAGAGAGAGAGAAATTGGGTGGCCTGAGCGCAGGCCAATGGCCTGAGCGCAGGCCAATGGCCTGAGCGCAGGCCAATGGCCTGAGCGCAGGCCAATGGCCTGAGCGCAGGCCAATGGCCTGAGCGCAGGCCAATGGCCTGAGCGCAGGCCAATGGCCTGAGCGCAGGCCAATGGCCTGAGCGCAGGCCAATGGCCTGAGCGCAGGCCAATGGCCTGAGCGCAGGCCAATGGCCTGAGCGCAGGCCAATGGCCTGAGCGCAGGCCAGGCCTGCTGGTTTTATACCTGCTGCTGGGATTGACAAAGCTGCCTCTGATTGGTTGCAAAGGCTGCTGGGATTGACAAGGCTGCCTCTGGTTGGTTAACCAGGCATTCTTTGATTGACAAGGCATCTGTCCCTCCCCTTCACCTCATTGCTCACCAATTAACCCATTAACTAACGTCTAGCCGAACCAATCAACCCACTTGAAGGATTACTGTTCATCTTTTTTTCTTAGGGTGTCCCTTTGTTCATTGGAGAAATGTTGGGGGGTATGGAGTTCTCCGACTCCCGAGCCATCTGAAGGCAAGCCTGTACAGTGAAGGGTTTTGTTTAAAACGTCTAGTGTTTTATTATGTTTCTATACATGTTGGATGCCGCCCAGCGTGCCTGGGGCAACCCAGTCCGTTGCGTGGGGCATAAAGAATAAAATTATCATTATGGAATGGGGCGACCCGCTGTGTGTGTGTGTGTGTGTGTGTGTGTGTTTGTGATTAATGCACTTGGAGGGAAGAGCTGGCTGGAACTCTAAACAGAAGCAGCAGAACGCACTGCAACATTTGGTTGCAGGTCCCATTTGCCACATACCACAGATGAAGTCCCTACTTTGAAGCATTTACCATATAGAAATCCTCCTCCTCCTTTTGGACTGACAAGTGTAAAAGCATGAGACAAAAGGAGCTGGAAGGAAAGAGGAAACTTTGCACAATCTGGAAGAGAGTGAAAGAAGAAAAGAGTGGTAAAGGAACTAAACAAAAAACACACACACACACACACACACACACACACACAATAGGTGGGGGGGGGAGAAGAAAAAAATCCAAATCAAGAGGGAAAAGAGAGAGAGAAATTGGGTGGCCTGAGCGCAGGCCAATGGCCTGCTGGTTTTATACCTGCTGCTGGGATTGACAAAGCTGCCTCTGATTGGTTGCAAAGGCTGCTGGGATTGACAAGGCTGCCTCTGGTTGGTTAACCAGGCATTCTTTGATTGACAAGGCATCTGTCCCTCCCCTTCACCTCATTGCTCACCAATTAACCCATTAACTAACGTCTAGCCGAACCAATCAACCCACTTGAAGGATTACTGTTCATCTTTTTTTCTTAGGGTGTCCCTTTGTTCATTGGAGAAATGTTGGGGGGTATGGAGTTCTCCGACTCCCGAGCCATCTGAAGGCAAGCCTGTACAGTGAAGGGTTTTGTTTAAAACGTCTAGTGTTTTATTATGTTTCTATACATGTTGGATGCCGCCCAGCGTGCCTGGGGCAACCCAGTCGGTTGCGTGGGGCATAAAGAATAAAATTATCATTATGGAATGGGGCGACCCGCTGTGTGTGTGTGTGTTTGTGATTAATGCACTTGGAGGGAAGAGCTGGCTGGAACTCTAAACAGAAGCAGCAGAACGCACTGCAACATTTGGTTGCAGGTCCCATTTGCCACATACCACAGATGAAGTCCCTACTTTGAAGCATTTACCATATAGAAATCCTCCTCCTCCTTTTGGACTGACAAGTGTAAAAGCATGAGACAAAAGGAGCTGGAAGGAAAGAGGAAACTTTGCACAATCTGGAAGAGAGTGAAAGAAGAAAAGAGTGGTAAAGGAACTAAACAAAACACACACACACACACACACACACACACACACACACACACAATAGGTGGGGGGGGGGAGAAGAAAAAAATCCAAATCAAGAGGGAAAAGAGAGAGAGAAATTGGGTGGCCTGAGCGCAGGCCAATGGCCTGCTGGTTTTATACCTGCTGCTGGGATTGACAAAGCTGCCTCTGATTGGTTGCAAAGGCTGCTGGGATTGACAAGGCTGCCTCTGGTTGGTTAACCAGGCATTCTTTGATTGACAAGGCATCTGTCCCTCCCCTTCACCTCATTGCTCACCAATTAACCCATTAACTAACGTCTAGCCGAACCAATCAACCCACTTGAAGGATTACTGTTCATCTTTTTTTCTTAGGGTGTCCCTTTGTTCATTGGAGAAATGTTGGGGGGTATGGAGTTCTCCGACTCCCGAGCCATCTGAAGGCAAGCCTGTACAGTGAAGGGTTTTGTTTAAAACGTCTAGTGTTTTATTATGTTTCTATACATGTTGGATGCCGCCCAGCGTGCCTGGGGCAACCCAGTCCGTTGCGTGGGGCATAAAGAATAAAATTATCATTATGGAATGGGGCGACCCGCTGTGTGTGTGTGTGTGTGTGTGTGTTTGTGATTAATGCACTTGGAGGGAAGAGCTGGCTGGAACTCTAAACAGAAGCAGCAGAACGCACTGCAACATTTGGTTGCAGGTCCCATTTGCCACATACCACAGATGAAGTCCCTACTTTGAAGCATTTACCATATAGAAATCCTCCTCCTCCTTTTGGACTGACAAGTGTAAAAGCATGAGACAAAAGGAGCTGGAAGGAAAGAGGAAACTTTGCACAATCTGGAAGAGAGTGAAAGAAGAAAAGAGTGGTAAAGGAACTAAACAAAAAACACACACACACACACACACACACACACACACAATAGGTGGGGGGGGGAGAAGAAAAAAATCCAAATCAAGAGGGAAAAGAGAGAGAGAAATTGGGTGGCCTGAGCGCAGGCCAATGGCCTGCTGGTTTTATACCTGCTGCTGGGATTGACAAAGCTGCCTCTGATTGGTTGCAAAGGCTGCTGGGATTGACAAGGCTGCCTCTGGTTGGTTAACCAGGCATTCTTTGATTGACAAGGCATCTGTCCCTCCCCTTCACCTCATTGCTCACCAATTAACCCATTAACTAACGTCTAGCCGAACCAATCAACCCACTTGAAGGATTACTGTTCATCTTTTTTTCTTAGGGTGTCCCTTTGTTCATTGGAGAAATGTTGGGGGGTATGGAGTTCTCCGACTCCCGAGCCATCTGAAGGCAAGCCTGTACAGTGAAGGGTTTTGTTTAAAACGTCTAGTGTTTTATTATGTTTCTATACATGTTGGATGCCGCCCAGCGTGCCTGGGGCAACCCAGTCCGTTGCGTGGGGCATAAAGAATAAAATTATCATTATGGAATGGGGCGACCCGCTGTGTGTGTGTGTGTTTGTGATTAATGCACTTGGAGGGAAGAGCTGGCTGGAACTCTAAACAGAAGCAGCAGAACGCACTGCAACATTTGGTTGCAGGTCCCATTTGCCACATACCACAGATGAAGTCCCTACTTTGAAGCATTTACCATATAGAAATCCTCCTCCTCCTTTTGGACTGACAAGTGTAAAAGCATGAGACAAAAGGAGCTGGAAGGAAAGAGGAAACTTTGCACAATCTGGAAGAGAGTGAAAGAAGAAAAGAGTGGTAAAGGAACTAAACAAAACACACACACACACACACACACACACACACACACACACACAATAGGTGGGGGGGGGGAGAAGAAAAAAATCCAAATCAAGAGGGAAAAGAGAGAGAGAAATTGGGTGGCCTGAGCGCAGGCCAATGGCCTGAGCGCAGGCCAATGGCCTGAGCGCAGGCCAATGGCCTGAGCGCAGGCCAATGGCCTGAGCGCAGGCCAATGGCCTGAGCGCAGGCCAATGGCCTGAGCGCAGGCCAATGGCCTGAGCGCAGGCCAATGGCCTGAGCGCAGGCCAATGGCCTGAGCGCAGGCCAATGGCCTGAGCGCAGGCCAATGGCCTGAGCGCAGGCCAATGGCCTGAGCGCAGGCCAATGGCCTGAGCGCAGGCCAATGGCCTGAGCGCAGGCCAATGGCCTGAGCGCAGGCCAATGGCCTGAGCGCAGGCCAATGGCCTGAGCGCAGGCCAGGCCTGCTGGTTTTATACCTGCTGCTGGGATTGACAAAGCTGCCTCTGATTGGTTGCAAAGGCTGCTGGGATTGACAAGGCTGCCTCTGGTTGGTTAACCAGGCATTCTTTGATTGACAAGGCATCTGTCCCTCCCCTTCACCTCATTGCTCACCAATTAACCCATTAACTAACGTCTAGCCGAACCAATCAACCCACTTGAAGGATTACTGTTCATCTTTTTTTCTTAGGGTGTCCCTTTGTTCATTGGAGAAATGTTGGGGGGTATGGAGTTCTCCGACTCCCGAGCCATCTGAAGGCAAGCCTGTACAGTGAAGGGTTTTGTTTAAAACGTCTAGTGTTTTATTATGTTTCTATACATGTTGGATGCCGCCCAGCGTGCCTGGGGCAACCCAGTCCGTTGCGTGGGGCATAAAGAATAAAATTATCATTATGGAATGGGGCGACCCGCTGTGTGTGTGTGTGTGTGTGTGTGTTTGTGATTAATGCACTTGGAGGGAAGAGCTGGCTGGAACTCTAAACAGAAGCAGCAGAACGCACTGCAACATTTGGTTGCAGGTCCCATTTGCCACATACCACAGATGAAGTCCCTACTTTGAAGCATTTACCATATAGAAATCCTCCTCCTCCTTTTGGACTGACAAGTGTAAAAGCATGAGACAAAAGGAGCTGGAAGGAAAGAGGAAACTTTGCACAATCTGGAAGAGAGTGAAAGAAGAAAAGAGTGGTAAAGGAACTAAACAAAACACACACACACACACACACACACACACACACACACATACACACACACAATAGGTGGGGGGGGGGAGAAGAAAAAAATCCAAATCAAGAGGGAAAAGAGAGAGAGAAATTGGGTGGCCTGAGCGCAGGCCAATGGCCTGAGCGCAGGCCAATGGCCTGAGCGCAGGCCAATGGCCTGAGCGCAGGCCAATGGCCTGAGCGCAGGCCAATGGCCTGAGCGCAGGCCAATGGCCTGAGCGCAGGCCAATGGCCTGAGCGCAGGCCAATGGCCTGAGCGCAGGCCAATGGCCTGAGCGCAGGCCAATGGCCTGAGCGCAGGCCAATGGCCTGAGCGCAGGCCAATGGCCTGAGCGCAGGCCAATGGCCTGAGCGCAGGCCAATGGCCTGAGCGCAGGCCAATGGCCTGAGCGCAGGCCAATGGCCTGAGCGCAGGCCAGGCCTGCTGGTTTTATACCTGCTGCTGGGATTGACAAAGCTGCCTCTGATTGGTTGCAAAGGCTGCTGGGATTGACAAGGCTGCCTCTGGTTGGTTAACCAGGCATTCTTTGATTGACAAGGCATCTGTCCCTCCCCTTCACCTCATTGCTCACCAATTAACCCATTAACTAACGTCTAGCCGAACCAATCAACCCACTTGAAGGATTACTGTTCATCTTTTTTTCTTAGGGTGTCCCTTTGTTCATTGGAGAAATGTTGGGGGGTATGGAGTTCTCCGACTCCCGAGCCATCTGAAGGCAAGCCTGTACAGTGAAGGGTTTTGTTTAAAACGTCTAGTGTTTTATTATGTTTCTATACATGTTGGATGCCGCCCAGCGTGCCTGGGGCAACCCAGTCCGTTGCGTGGGGCATAAAGAATAAAATTATCATTATGGAATGGGGCGACCCGCTGTGTGTGTGTGTGTGTGTGTGTGTTTGTGATTAATGCACTTGGAGGGAAGAGCTGGCTGGAACTCTAAACAGAAGCAGCAGAACGCACTGCAACATTTGGTTGCAGGTCCCATTTGCCACATACCACAGATGAAGTCCCTACTTTGAAGCATTTACCATATAGAAATCCTCCTCCTCCTTTTGGACTGACAAGTGTAAAAGCATGAGACAAAAGGAGCTGGAAGGAAAGAGGAAACTTTGCACAATCTGGAAGAGAGTGAAAGAAGAAAAGAGTGGTAAAGGAACTAAACAAAAAACACACACACACACACACACACACACACACACAATAGGTGGGGGGGGGAGAAGAAAAAAATCCAAATCAAGAGGGAAAAGAGAGAGAGAAATTGGGTGGCCTGAGCGCAGGCCAATGGCCTGCTGGTTTTATACCTGCTGCTGGGATTGACAAAGCTGCCTCTGATTGGTTGCAAAGGCTGCTGGGATTGACAAGGCTGCCTCTGGTTGGTTAACCAGGCATTCTTTGATTGACAAGGCATCTGTCCCTCCCCTTCACCTCATTGCTCACCAATTAACCCATTAACTAACGTCTAGCCGAACCAATCAACCCACTTGAAGGATTACTGTTCATCTTTTTTTCTTAGGGTGTCCCTTTGTTCATTGGAGAAATGTTGGGGGGTATGGAGTTCTCCGACTCCCGAGCCATCTGAAGGCAAGCCTGTACAGTGAAGGGTTTTGTTTAAAACGTCTAGTGTTTTATTATGTTTCTATACATGTTGGATGCCGCCCAGCGTGCCTGGGGCAACCCAGTCCGTTGCGTGGGGCATAAAGAATAAAATTATCATTATGGAATGGGGCGACCCGCTGTGTGTGTGTGTGTTTGTGATTAATGCACTTGGAGGGAAGAGCTGGCTGGAACTCTAAACAGAAGCAGCAGAACGCACTGCAACATTTGGTTGCAGGTCCCATTTGCCACATACCACAGATGAAGTCCCTACTTTGAAGCATTTACCATATAGAAATCCTCCTCCTCCTTTTGGACTGACAAGTGTAAAAGCATGAGACAAAAGGAGCTGGAAGGAAAGAGGAAACTTTGCACAATCTGGAAGAGAGTGAAAGAAGAAAAGAGTGGTAAAGGAACTAAACAAAACACACACACACACACACACACACACACACACACAATAGGTGGGGGGGGGAGAAGAAAAAAATCCAAATCAAGAGGGAAAAGAGAGAGAGAAATTGGGTGGCCTGAGCGCAGGCCAATGGCCTGAGCGCAGGCCAGGCCTGCTGGTTTTATACCTGCTGCTGGGATTGACAAAGCTGCCTCTGATTGGTTGCAAAGGCTGCTGGGATTGACAAGGCTGCCTCTGGTTGGTTAACCAGGCATTCTTTGATTGACAAGGCATCTGTCCCTCCCCTTCACCTCATTGCTCACCAATTAACCCATTAACTAACGTCTAGCCGAACCAATCAACCCACTTGAAGGATTACTGTTCATCTTTTTTTCTTAGGGTGTCCCTTTGTTCATTGGAGAAATGTTGGGGGGTATGGAGTTCTCCGACTCCCGAGCCATCTGAAGGCAAGCCTGTACAGTGAAGGGTTTTGTTTAAAACGTCTAGTGTTTTATTATGTTTCTATACATGTTGGATGCCGCCCAGCGTGCCTGGGGCAACCCAGTCCGTTGCGTGGGGCATAAAGAATAAAATTATCATTATGGAATGGGGCGACCCGCTGTGTGTGTGTGTGTGTGTGTGTGTTTGTGATTAATGCACTTGGAGGGAAGAGCTGGCTGGAACTCTAAACAGAAGCAGCAGAACGCACTGCAACATTTGGTTGCAGGTCCCATTTGCCACATACCACAGATGAAGTCCCTACTTTGAAGCATTTACCATATAGAAATCCTCCTCCTCCTTTTGGACTGACAAGTGTAAAAGCATGAGACAAAAGGAGCTGGAAGGAAAGAGGAAACTTTGCACAATCTGGAAGAGAGTGAAAGAAGAAAAGAGTGGTAAAGGAACTAAACAAAAAACACACACACACACACACACACACACACACACAATAGGTGGGGGGGGGAGAAGAAAAAAATCCAAATCAAGAGGGAAAAGAGAGAGAGAAATTGGGTGGCCTGAGCGCAGGCCAATGGCCTGCTGGTTTTATACCTGCTGCTGGGATTGACAAAGCTGCCTCTGATTGGTTGCAAAGGCTGCTGGGATTGACAAGGCTGCCTCTGGTTGGTTAACCAGGCATTCTTTGATTGACAAGGCATCTGTCCCTCCCCTTCACCTCATTGCTCACCAATTAACCCATTAACTAACGTCTAGCCGAACCAATCAACCCACTTGAAGGATTACTGTTCATCTTTTTTTCTTAGGGTGTCCCTTTGTTCATTGGAGAAATGTTGGGGGGTATGGAGTTCTCCGACTCCCGAGCCATCTGAAGGCAAGCCTGTACAGTGAAGGGTTTTGTTTAAAACGTCTAGTGTTTTATTATGTTTCTATACATGTTGGATGCCGCCCAGCGTGCCTGGGGCAACCCAGTCCGTTGCGTGGGGCATAAAGAATAAAATTATCATTATGGAATGGGGCGACCCGCTGTGTGTGTGTGTGTTTGTGATTAATGCACTTGGAGGGAAGAGCTGGCTGGAACTCTAAACAGAAGCAGCAGAACGCACTGCAACATTTGGTTGCAGGTCCCATTTGCCACATACCACAGATGAAGTCCCTACTTTGAAGCATTTACCATATAGAAATCCTCCTCCTCCTTTTGGACTGACAAGTGTAAAAGCATGAGACAAAAGGAGCTGGAAGGAAAGAGGAAACTTTGCACAATCTGGAAGAGAGTGAAAGAAGAAAAGAGTGGTAAAGGAACTAAACAAAACACACACACACACACACACACACACACACACACACACACAATAGGTGGGGGGGGGGAGAAGAAAAAAATCCAAATCAAGAGGGAAAAGAGAGAGAGAAATTGGGTGGCCTGAGCGCAGGCCAATGGCCTGAGCGCAGGCCAATGGCCTGAGCGCAGGCCAATGGCCTGAGCGCAGGCCAATGGCCTGAGCGCAGGCCAATGGCCTGAGCGCAGGCCAATGGCCTGAGCGCAGGCCAATGGCCTGAGCGCAGGCCAATGGCCTGAGCGCAGGCCAATGGCCTGAGCGCAGGCCAATGGCCTGAGCGCAGGCCAATGGCCTGAGCGCAGGCCAATGGCCTGAGCGCAGGCCAATGGCCTGAGCGCAGGCCAATGGCCTGAGCGCAGGCCAATGGCCTGAGCGCAGGCCAATGGCCTGAGCGCAGGCCAATGGCCTGAGCGCAGGCCAATGGCCTGAGCGCAGGCCAATGGCCTGAGCGCAGGCCAATGGCCTGAGCGCAGGCCAATGGCCTGAGCGCAGGCCAATGGCCTGAGCGCAGGCCAATGGCCTGAGCGCAGGCCAGGCCTGCTGGTTTTATACCTGCTGCTGGGATTGACAAAGCTGCCTCTGATTGGTTGCAAAGGCTGCTGGGATTGACAAGGCTGCCTCTGGTTGGTTAACCAGGCATTCTTTGATTGACAAGGCATCTGTCCCTCCCCTTCACCTCATTGCTCACCAATTAACCCATTAACTAACGTCTAGCCGAACCAATCAACCCACTTGAAGGATTACTGTTCATCTTTTTTTCTTAGGGTGTCCCTTTGTTCATTGGAGAAATGTTGGGGGGTATGGAGTTCTCCGACTCCCGAGCCATCTGAAGGCAAGCCTGTACAGTGAAGGGTTTTGTTTAAAACGTCTAGTGTTTTATTATGTTTCTATACATGTTGGATGCCGCCCAGCGTGCCTGGGGCAACCCAGTCCGTTGCGTGGGGCATAAAGAATAAAATTATCATTATGGAATGGGGCGACCCGCTGTGTGTGTGTGTGTGTGTGTGTGTTTGTGATTAATGCACTTGGAGGGAAGAGCTGGCTGGAACTCTAAACAGAAGCAGCAGAACGCACTGCAACATTTGGTTGCAGGTCCCATTTGCCACATACCACAGATGAAGTCCCTACTTTGAAGCATTTACCATATAGAAATCCTCCTCCTCCTTTTGGACTGACAAGTGTAAAAGCATGAGACAAAAGGAGCTGGAAGGAAAGAGGAAACTTTGCACAATCTGGAAGAGAGTGAAAGAAGAAAAGAGTGGTAAAGGAACTAAACAAAACACACACACACACACACACACACACACACACACACACATACACACACACAATAGGTGGGGGGGGGGAGAAGAAAAAAATCCAAATCAAGAGGGAAAAGAGAGAGAGAAATTGGGTGGCCTGAGCGCAGGCCAATGGCCTGAGCGCAGGCCAATGGCCTGAGCGCAGGCCAATGGCCTGAGCGCAGGCCAATGGCCTGAGCGCAGGCCAATGGCCTGAGCGCAGGCCAATGGCCTGAGCGCAGGCCAATGGCCTGAGCGCAGGCCAATGGCCTGAGCGCAGGCCAATGGCCTGAGCGCAGGCCAATGGCCTGAGCGCAGGCCAATGGCCTGAGCGCAGGCCAATGGCCTGAGCGCAGGCCAATGGCCTGAGCGCAGGCCAATGGCCTGAGCGCAGGCCAGGCCTGCTGGTTTTATACCTGCTGCTGGGATTGACAAAGCTGCCTCTGATTGGTTGCAAAGGCTGCTGGGATTGACAAGGCTGCCTCTGGTTGGTTAACCAGGCATTCTTTGATTGACAAGGCATCTGTCCCTCCCCTTCACCTCATTGCTCACCAATTAACCCATTAACTAACGTCTAGCCGAACCAATCAACCCACTTGAAGGATTACTGTTCATCTTTTTTTCTTAGGGTGTCCCTTTGTTCATTGGAGAAATGTTGGGGGGTATGGAGTTCTCCGACTCCCGAGCCATCTGAAGGCAAGCCTGTACAGTGAAGGGTTTTGTTTAAAACGTCTAGTGTTTTATTATGTTTCTATACATGTTGGATGCCGCCCAGCGTGCCTGGGGCAACCCAGTCCGTTGCGTGGGGCATAAAGAATAAAATTATCATTATGGAATGGGGCGACCCGCTGTGTGTGTGTGTGTGTGTGTGTGTTTGTGATTAATGCACTTGGAGGGAAGAGCTGGCTGGAACTCTAAACAGAAGCAGCAGAACGCACTGCAACATTTGGTTGCAGGTCCCATTTGCCACATATCACAGATGAAGTCCCTACTTTGAAGCATTTACCATATAGAAATCCTCCTCCTCCTTTTGGACTGACAAGTGTAAAAGCATGAGACAAAAGGAGCTGGAAGGAAAGAGGAAACTTTGCACAATCTGGAAGAGAGTGAAAGAAGAAAAGAGTGGTAAAGGAACTAAACAAAACACACACACACACACACACACACACACACACACACACATACACACACACAATAGGTGGGGGGGGGGAGAAGAAAAAAATCCAAATCAAGAGGGAAAAGAGAGAGAGAAATTGGGTGGCCTGAGCGCAGGCCAATGGCCTGAGCGCAGGCCAATGGCCTGAGCGCAGGCCAATGGCCTGCTGGTTTTATACCTGCTGCTGGGATTGACAAAGCTGCCTCTGATTGGTTGCAAAGGCTGCTGGGATTGACAAGGCTGCCTCTGGTTGGTTAACCAGGCATTCTTTGATTGACAAGGCATCTGTCCCTCCCCTTCACCTCATTGCTCACCAATTAACCCATTAACTAACGTCTAGCCGAACCAATCAACCCACTTGAAGGATTACTGTTCATCTTTTTTTCTTAGGGTGTCCCTTTGTTCATTGGAGAAATGTTGGGGGGTATGGAGTTCTCCGACTCCCGAGCCATCTGAAGGCAAGCCTGTACAGTGAAGGGTTTTGTTTAAAACGTCTAGTGTTTTATTATGTTTCTATACATGTTGGATGCCGCCCAGCGTGCCTGGGGCAACCCAGTCCGTTGCGTGGGGCATAAAGAATAAAATTATCATTATGGAATGGGGCGACCCGCTGTGTGTGTGTGTGTTTGTGATTAATGCACTTGGAGGGAAGAGCTGGCTGGAACTCTAAACAGAAGCAGCAGAACGCACTGCAACATTTGGTTGCAGGTCCCATTTGCCACATACCACAGATGAAGTCCCTACTTTGAAGCATTTACCATATAGAAATCCTCCTCCTCCTTTTGGACTGACAAGTGTAAAAGCATGAGACAAAAGGAGCTAGAAGGAAAGAGGAAACTTTGCACAATCTGGAAGAGAGTGAAAGAAGAAAAGAGTGGTAAAGGAACTAAACAAAACACACACACACACACACACACACACACAATAGGTGGGGGGGGGAGAAGAAAAAAATCCAAATCAAGAGGGAAAAGAGAGAGAGAAATTGGGTGGCCTGAGCGCAGGCCAATGGCCTGCTGGTTTTATACCTGCTGCTGGGATTGACAAAGCTGCCTCTGATTGGTTGCAAAGGCTGCTGGGATTGACAAGGCTGCCTCTGGTTGGTTAACCAGGCATTCTTTGATTGACAAGGCATCTGTCCCTCCCCCTCACCTCATTGCTCACCAATTAACCCATTAACTAACGTCTAGCCGAACCAATCAACCCACTTGAAGGATTACTGTTCATCTTTTTTTCTTAGGGTGTCCCTTTGTTCATTGGAGAAATGTTGGGGGGTATGGAGTTCTCCGACTCCCGAGCCATCTGAAGGCAAGCCTGTACAGTGAAGGGTTTTGTTTAAAACGTCTAGTGTTTTATTATGTTTCTATACATGTTGGATGCCGCCCAGCGTGCCTGGGGCAACCCAGTCCGTTGCGTGGGGCATAAAGAATAAAATTATCATTATGGAATGGGGCGACCCGCTGTGTGTGTGTGTGTTTGTGATTAATGCACTTGGAGGGAAGAGCTGGCTGGAACTCTAAACAGAAGCAGCAGAACGCACTGCAACATTTGGTTGCAGGTCCCATTTGCCACATACCACAGATGAAGTCCCTACTTTGAAGCATTTACCATATAGAAATCCTCCTCCTCCTTTTGGACTGACAAGTGTAAAAGCATGAGACAAAAGGAGCTAGAAGGAAAGAGGAAACTTTGCACAATCTGGAAGAGAGTGAAAGAAGAAAAGAGTGGTAAAGGAACTAAACAAAACACACACACACACACACACACACACACAATAGGTGGGGGGGGGAGAAGAAAAAAATCCAAATCAAGAGGGAAAAGAGAGAGAGAAATTGGGTGGCCTGAGCGCAGGCCAATGGCCTGCTGGTTTTATACCTGCTGCTGGGATTGACAAAGCTGCCTCTGATTGGTTGCAAAGGCTGCTGGGATTGACAAGGCTGCCTCTGGTTGGTTAACCAGGCATTCTTTGATTGACAAGGCATCTGTCCCTCCCCCTCACCTCATTGCTCACCAATTAACCCATTAACTAACGTCTAGCCGAACCAATCAACCCACTTGAAGGATTACTGTTCATCTTTTTTTCTTAGGGTGTCCCTTTGTTCATTGGAGAAATGTTGGGGGGTATGGAGTTCTCCGACTCCCGAGCCATCTGAAGGCAAGCCTGTACAGTGAAGGGTTTTGTTTAAAACGTCTAGTGTTTTATTATGTTTCTATACATGTTGGATGCCGCCCAGCGTGCCTGGGGCAACCCAGTCCGTTGCGTGGGGCATAAAGAATAAAATTATCATTATGGAATGGGGCGACCCGCTGTGTGTGTGTGTGTTTGTGATTAATGCACTTGGAGGGAAGAGCTGGCTGGAACTCTAAACAGAAGCAGCAGAACGCACTGCAACATTTGGTTGCAGGTCCCATTTGCCACATACCACAGATGAAGTCCCTACTTTGAAGCATTTACCATATAGAAATCCTCCTCCTCCTTTTGGACTGACAAGTGTAAAAGCATGAGACAAAAGGAGCTGGAAGGAAAGAGGAAACTTTGCACAATCTGGAAGAGAGTGAAAGAAGAAAAGAGTGGTAAAGGAACTAAACAAAACACACACACACACACACACACACACACACACACACACACAATAGGTGGGGGGGGGGAGAAGAAAAAAATCCAAATCAAGAGGGAAAAGAGAGAGAGAAATTGGGTGGCCTGAGCGCAGGCCAATGGCCTGAGCGCAGGCCAATGGCCTGAGCGCAGGCCAATGGCCTGAGCGCAGGCCAATGGCCTGAGCGCAGGCCAATGGCCTGAGCGCAGGCCAATGGCCTGAGCGCAGGCCAATGGCCTGAGCGCAGGCCAATGGCCTGAGCGCAGGCCAATGGCCTGAGCGCAGGCCAATGGCCTGAGCGCAGGCCAATGGCCTGAGCGCAGGCCAATGGCCTGAGCGCAGGCCAATGGCCTGAGCGCAGGCCAATGGCCTGAGCGCAGGCCAGGCCTGCTGGTTTTATACCTGCTGCTGGGATTGACAAAGCTGCCTCTGATTGGTTGCAAAGGCTGCTGGGATTGACAAGGCTGCCTCTGGTTGGTTAACCAGGCATTCTTTGATTGACAAGGCATCTGTCCCTCCCCTTCACCTCATTGCTCACCAATTAACCCATTAACTAACGTCTAGCCGAACCAATCAACCCACTTGAAGGATTACTGTTCATCTTTTTTTCTTAGGGTGTCCCTTTGTTCATTGGAGAAATGTTGGGGGGTATGGAGTTCTCCGACTCCCGAGCCATCTGAAGGCAAGCCTGTACAGTGAAGGGTTTTGTTTAAAACGTCTAGTGTTTTATTATGTTTCTATACATGTTGGATGCCGCCCAGCGTGCCTGGGGCAACCCAGTCCGTTGCGTGGGGCATAAAGAATAAAATTATCATTATGGAATGGGGCGACCCGCTGTGTGTGTGTGTGTGTGTGTGTGTTTGTGATTAATGCACTTGGAGGGAAGAGCTGGCTGGAACTCTAAACAGAAGCAGCAGAACGCACTGCAACATTTGGTTGCAGGTCCCATTTGCCACATACCACAGATGAAGTCCCTACTTTGAAGCATTTACCATATAGAAATCCTCCTCCTCCTTTTGGACTGACAAGTGTAAAAGCATGAGACAAAAGGAGCTGGAAGGAAAGAGGAAACTTTGCACAATCTGGAAGAGAGTGAAAGAAGAAAAGAGTGGTAAAGGAACTAAACAAAACACACACACACACACACACACACACACACACACATACACACACACAATAGGTGGGGGGGGGGAGAAGAAAAAAATCCAAATCAAGAGGGAAAAGAGAGAGAGAAATTGGGTGGCCTGAGCGCAGGCCAATGGCCTGAGCGCAGGCCAATGGCCTGAGCGCAGGCCAATGGCCTGAGCGCAGGCCAATGGCCTGAGCGCAGGCCAATGGCCTGAGCGCAGGCCAATGGCCTGAGCGCAGGCCAATGGCCTGAGCGCAGGCCAATGGCCTGAGCGCAGGCCAATGGCCTGAGCGCAGGCCAATGGCCTGAGCGCAGGCCAATGGCCTGAGCGCAGGCCAATGGCCTGAGCGCAGGCCAATGGCCTGAGCGCAGGCCAATGGCCTGAGCGCAGGCCAATGGCCTGAGCGCAGGCCAATGGCCTGAGCGCAGGCCAATGGCCTGAGCGCAGGCCAGGCCTGCTGGTTTTATACCTGCTGCTGGGATTGACAAAGCTGCCTCTGATTGGTTGCAAAGGCTGCTGGGATTGACAAGGCTGCCTCTGGTTGGTTAACCAGGCATTCTTTGATTGACAAGGCATCTGTCCCTCCCCTTCACCTCATTGCTCACCAATTAACCCATTAACTAACGTCTAGCCGAACCAATCAACCCACTTGAAGGATTACTGTTCATCTTTTTTTCTTAGGGTGTCCCTTTGTTCATTGGAGAAATGTTGGGGGGTATGGAGTTCTCCGACTCCCGAGCCATCTGAAGGCAAGCCTGTACAGTGAAGGGTTTTGTTTAAAACGTCTAGTGTTTTATTATGTTTCTATACATGTTGGATGCCGCCCAGCGTGCCTGGGGCAACCCAGTCCGTTGCGTGGGGCATAAAGAATAAAATTATCATTATGGAATGGGGCGACCCGCTGTGTGTGTGTGTGTGTGTGTGTGTTTGTGATTAATGCACTTGGAGGGAAGAGCTGGCTGGAACTCTAAACAGAAGCAGCAGAACGCACTGCAACATTTGGTTGCAGGTCCCATTTGCCACATACCACAGATGAAGTCCCTACTTTGAAGCATTTACCATATAGAAATCCTCCTCCTCCTTTTGGACTGACAAGTGTAAAAGCATGAGACAAAAGGAGCTGGAAGGAAAGAGGAAACTTTGCACAATCTGGAAGAGAGTGAAAGAAGAAAAGAGTGGTAAAGGAACTAAACAAAACACACACACACACACACACACACACACACACACATACACACACACAATAGGTGGGGGGGGGGAGAAGAAAAAAATCCAAATCAAGAGGGAAAAGAGAGAGAGAAATTGGGTGGCCTGAGCGCAGGCCAATGGCCTGAGCGCAGGCCAATGGCCTGAGCGCAGGCCAATGGCCTGAGCGCAGGCCAATGGCCTGAGCGCAGGCCAATGGCCTGAGCGCAGGCCAATGGCCTGAGCGCAGGCCAATGGCCTGAGCGCAGGCCAATGGCCTGAGCGCAGGCCAATGGCCTGAGCGCAGGCCAATGGCCTGAGCGCAGGCCAATGGCCTGAGCGCAGGCCAATGGCCTGAGCGCAGGCCAATGGCCTGAGCGCAGGCCAATGGCCTGAGCGCAGGCCAGGCCTGCTGGTTTTATACCTGCTGCTGGGATTGACAAAGCTGCCTCTGATTGGTTGCAAAGGCTGCTGGGATTGACAAGGCTGCCTCTGGTTGGTTAACCAGGCATTCTTTGATTGACAAGGCATCTGTCCCTCCCCTTCACCTCATTGCTCACCAATTAACCCATTAACTAACGTCTAGCCGAACCAATCAACCCACTTGAAGGATTACTGTTCATCTTTTTTTCTTAGGGTGTCCCTTTGTTCATTGGAGAAATGTTGGGGGGTATGGAGTTCTCCGACTCCCGAGCCATCTGAAGGCAAGCCTGTACAGTGAAGGGTTTTGTTTAAAACGTCTAGTGTTTTATTATGTTTCTATACATGTTGGATGCCGCCCAGCGTGCCTGGGGCAACCCAGTCCGTTGCGTGGGGCATAAAGAATAAAATTATCATTATGGAATGGGGCGACCCGCTGTGTGTGTGTGTGTGTGTGTGTGTTTGTGATTAATGCACTTGGAGGGAAGAGCTGGCTGGAACTCTAAACAGAAGCAGCAGAACGCACTGCAACATTTGGTTGCAGGTCCCATTTGCCACATATCACAGATGAAGTCCCTACTTTGAAGCATTTACCATATAGAAATCCTCCTCCTCCTTTTGGACTGACAAGTGTAAAAGCATGAGACAAAAGGAGCTGGAAGGAAAGAGGAAACTTTGCACAATCTGGAAGAGAGTGAAAGAAGAAAAGAGTGGTAAAGGAACTAAACAAAACACACACACACACACACACACACACACACACACACACATACACACACACAATAGGTGGGGGGGGGGAGAAGAAAAAAATCCAAATCAAGAGGGAAAAGAGAGAGAGAAATTGGGTGGCCTGAGCGCAGGCCAATGGCCTGAGCGCAGGCCAATGGCCTGAGCGCAGGCCAATGGCCTGAGCGCAGGCCAATGGCCTGAGCGCAGGCCAATGGCCTGAGCGCAGGCCAATGGCCTGAGCGCAGGCCAATGGCCTGAGCGCAGGCCAATGGCCTGAGCGCAGGCCAATGGCCTGAGCGCAGGCCAATGGCCTGAGCGCAGGCCAATGGCCTGAGCGCAGGCCAATGGCCTGAGCGCAGGCCAATGGCCTGAGCGCAGGCCAATGGCCTGAGCGCAGGCCAATGGCCTGAGCGCAGGCCAATGGCCTGAGCGCAGGCCAATGGCCTGAGCGCAGGCCAATGGCCTGAGCGCAGGCCAGGCCTGCTGGTTTTATACCTGCTGCTGGGATTGACAAAGCTGCCTCTGATTGGTTGCAAAGGCTGCTGGGATTGACAAGGCTGCCTCTGGTTGGTTAACCAGGCATTCTTTGATTGACAAGGCATCTGTCCCTCCCCTTCACCTCATTGCTCACCAATTAACCCATTAACTAACGTCTAGCCGAACCAATCAACCCACTTGAAGGATTACTGTTCATCTTTTTTTCTTAGGGTGTCCCTTTGTTCATTGGAGAAATGTTGGGGGGTATGGAGTTCTCCGACTCCCGAGCCATCTGAAGGCAAGCCTGTACAGTGAAGGGTTTTGTTTAAAACGTCTAGTGTTTTATTATGTTTCTATACATGTTGGATGCCGCCCAGCGTGCCTGGGGCAACCCAGTCCGTTGCGTGGGGCATAAAGAATAAAATTATCATTATGGAATGGGGCGACCCGCTGTGTGTGTGTGTGTGTGTGTGTGTTTGTGATTAATGCACTTGGAGGGAAGAGCTGGCTGGAACTCTAAACAGAAGCAGCAGAACGCACTGCAACATTTGGTTGCAGGTCCCATTTGCCACATACCACAGATGAAGTCCCTACTTTGAAGCATTTACCATATAGAAATCCTCCTCCTCCTTTTGGACTGACAAGTGTAAAAGCATGAGACAAAAGGAGCTGGAAGGAAAGAGGAAACTTTGCACAATCTGGAAGAGAGTGAAAGAAGAAAAGAGTGGTAAAGGAACTAAACAAAACACACACACACACACACACACACACACACACACACATACACACACACAATAGGTGGGGGGGGGGAGAAGAAAAAAATCCAAATCAAGAGGGAAAAGAGAGAGAGAAATTGGGTGGCCTGAGCGCAGGCCAATGGCCTGAGCGCAGGCCAATGGCCTGAGCGCAGGCCAATGGCCTGAGCGCAGGCCAATGGCCTGAGCGCAGGCCAATGGCCTGAGCGCAGGCCAATGGCCTGAGCGCAGGCCAATGGCCTGAGCGCAGGCCAATGGCCTGAGCGCAGGCCAATGGCCTGAGCGCAGGCCAATGGCCTGAGCGCAGGCCAATGGCCTGAGCGCAGGCCAATGGCCTGAGCGCAGGCCAATGGCCTGAGCGCAGGCCAATGGCCTGAGCGCAGGCCAATGGCCTGAGCGCAGGCCAATGGCCTGAGCGCAGGCCAATGGCCTGAGCGCAGGCCAGGCCTGCTGGTTTTATACCTGCTGCTGGGATTGACAAAGCTGCCTCTGATTGGTTGCAAAGGCTGCTGGGATTGACAAGGCTGCCTCTGGTTGGTTAACCAGGCATTCTTTGATTGACAAGGCATCTGTCCCTCCCCTTCACCTCATTGCTCACCAATTAACCCATTAACTAACGTCTAGCCGAACCAATCAACCCACTTGAAGGATTACTGTTCATCTTTTTTTCTTAGGGTGTCCCTTTGTTCATTGGAGAAATGTTGGGGGGTATGGAGTTCTCCGACTCCCGAGCCATCTGAAGGCAAGCCTGTACAGTGAAGGGTTTTGTTTAAAACGTCTAGTGTTTTATTATGTTTCTATACATGTTGGATGCCGCCCAGCGTGCCTGGGGCAACCCAGTCCGTTGCGTGGGGCATAAAGAATAAAATTATCATTATGGAATGGGGCGACCCGCTGTGTGTGTGTGTGTGTGTGTGTGTGTTTGTGATTAATGCACTTGGAGGGAAGAGCTGGCTGGAACTCTAAACAGAAGCAGCAGAACGCACTGCAACATTTGGTTGCAGGTCCCATTTGCCACATACCACAGATGAAGTCCCTACTTTGAAGCATTTACCATATAGAAATCCTCCTCCTCCTTTTGGACTGACAAGTGTAAAAGCATGAGACAAAAGGAGCTGGAAGGAAAGAGGAAACTTTGCACAATCTGGAAGAGAGTGAAAGAAGAAAAGAGTGGTAAAGGAACTAAACAAAACACACACACACACACACACACACACACACACACACAATAGGTGGGGGGGGGGAGAAGAAAAAAATCCAAATCAAGAGGGAAAAGAGAGAGAGAAATTGGGTGGCCTGAGCGCAGGCCAATGGCCTGAGCGCAGGCCAATGGCCTGAGCGCAGGCCAATGGCCTGAGCGCAGGCCAATGGCCTGAGCGCAGGCCAATGGCCTGAGCGCAGGCCAATGGCCTGAGCGCAGGCCAATGGCCTGAGCGCAGGCCAATGGCCTGAGCGCAGGCCAATGGCCTGAGCGCAGGCCAATGGCCTGAGCGCAGGCCAATGGCCTGAGCGCAGGCCAATGGCCTGAGCGCAGGCCAATGGCCTGAGCGCAGGCCAATGGCCTGAGCGCAGGCCAATGGCCTGAGCGCAGGCCAGGCCTGCTGGTTTTATACCTGCTGCTGGGATTGACAAAGCTGCCTCTGATTGGTTGCAAAGGCTGCTGGGATTGACAAGGCTGCCTCTGGTTGGTTAACCAGGCATTCTTTGATTGACAAGGCATCTGTCCCTCCCCTTCACCTCATTGCTCACCAATTAACCCATTAACTAACGTCTAGCCGAACCAATCAACCCACTTGAAGGATTACTGTTCATCTTTTTTTCTTAGGGTGTCCCTTTGTTCATTGGAGAAATGTTGGGGGGTATGGAGTTCTCCGACTCCCGAGCCATCTGAAGGCAAGCCTGTACAGTGAAGGGTTTTGTTTAAAACGTCTAGTGTTTTATTATGTTTCTATACATGTTGGATGCCGCCCAGCGTGCCTGGGGCAACCCAGTCCGTTGCGTGGGGCATAAAGAATAAAATTATCATTATGGAATGGGGCGACCCGCTGTGTGTGTGTGTGTGTGTGTGTGTTTGTGATTAATGCACTTGGAGGGAAGAGCTGGCTGGAACTCTAAACAGAAGCAGCAGAACGCACTGCAACATTTGGTTGCAGGTCCCATTTGCCACATACCACAGATGAAGTCCCTACTTTGAAGCATTTACCATATAGAAATCCTCCTCCTCCTTTTGGACTGACAAGTGTAAAAGCATGAGACAAAAGGAGCTGGAAGGAAAGAGGAAACTTTGCACAATCTGGAAGAGAGTGAAAGAAGAAAAGAGTGGTAAAGGAACTAAACAAAACACACACACACACACACACACACACACACACACACACACAATAGGTGGGGGGGGGGGAGAAGAAAAAAATCCAAATCAAGAGGGAAAAGAGAGAGAGAAATTGGGTGGCCTGAGCGCAGGCCAATGGCCTGCTGGTTTTATACCTGCTGCTGGGATTGACAAAGCTGCCTCTGATTGGTTGCAAAGGCTGCTGGGATTGACAAGGCTGCCTCTGGTTGGTTAACCAGGCATTCTTTGATTGACAAGGCATCTGTCCCTCCCCTTCACCTCATTGCTCACCAATTAACCCATTAACTAACGTCTAGCCGAACCAATCAACCCACTTGAAGGATTACTGTTCATCTTTTTTTCTTAGGGTGTCCCTTTGTTCATTGGAGAAATGTTGGGGGGTATGGAGTTCTCCGACTCCCGAGCCATCTGAAGGCAAGCCTGTACAGTGAAGGGTTTTGTTTAAAACGTCTAGTGTTTTATTATGTTTCTATACATGTTGGATGCCGCCCAGCGTGCCTGGGGCAACCCAGTCCGTTGCGTGGGGCATAAAGAATAAAATTATCATTATGGAATGGGGCGACCCGCTGTGTGTGTGTGTGTGTGTGTGTGTTTGTGATTAATGCACTTGGAGGGAAGAGCTGGCTGGAACTCTAAACAGAAGCAGCAGAACGCACTGCAACATTTGGTTGCAGGTCCCATTTGCCACATACCACAGATGAAGTCCCTACTTTGAAGCATTTACCATATAGAAATCCTCCTCCTCCTTTTGGACTGACAAGTGTAAAAGCATGAGACAAAAGGAGCTGGAAGGAAAGAGGAAACTTTGCACAATCTGGAAGAGAGTGAAAGAAGAAAAGAGTGGTAAAGGAACTAAACAAAACACACACACACACACACACACACACACACACACAATAGGTGGGGGGGGGGGAGAAGAAAAAAATCCAAATCAAGAGGGAAAAGAGAGAGAGAAATTGGGTGGCCTGAGCGCAGGCCAATGGCCTGAGCGCAGGCCAATGGCCTGAGCGCAGGCCAATGGCCTGAGCGCAGGCCAATGGCCTGAGCGCAGGCCAATGGCCTGAGCGCAGGCCAATGGCCTGAGCGCAGGCCAATGGCCTGAGCGCAGGCCAATGGCCTGAGCGCAGGCCAATGGCCTGAGCGCAGGCCAATGGCCTGAGCGCAGGCCAATGGCCTGAGCGCAGGCCAATGGCCTGAGCGCAGGCCAATGGCCTGAGCGCAGGCCAATGGCCTGAGCGCAGGCCAATGGCCTGAGCGCAGGCCAATGGCCTGAGCGCAGGCCAATGGCCTGAGCGCAGGCCAGGCCTGCTGGTTTTATACCTGCTGCTGGGATTGACAATGCTGCCTCTGATTGGTTGCAAAGGCTGCTGGGATTGACAAGGCTGCCTCTGGTTGGTTAACCAGGCATTCTTTGATTGACAAGGCATCTGTCCCTCCCCTTCACCTCATTGCTCACCAATTAACCCATTAACTAACGTCTAGCCGAACCAATCAACCCACTTGAAGGATTACTGTTCATCTTTTTTTCTTAGGGTGTCCCTTTGTTCATTGGAGAAATGTTGGGGGGTATGGAGTTCTCCGACTCCCGAGCCATCTGAAGGCAAGCCTGTACAGTGAAGGGTTTTGTTTAAAACGTCTAGTGTTTTATTATGTTTCTATACATGTTGGATGCCGCCCAGCGTGCCTGGGGCAACCCAGTCCGTTGCGTGGGGCATAAAGAATAAAATTATCATTATGGAATGGGGCGACCCGCTGTGTGTGTGTGTGTGTGTGTTTGTGATTAATGCACTTGGAGGGAAGAGCTGGCTGGAACTCTAAACAGAAGCAGCAGAACGCACTGCAACATTTGGTTGCAGGTCCCATTTGCCACATACCACAGATGAAGTCCCTACTTTGAAGCATTTACCATATAGAAATCCTCCTCCTCCTTTTGGACTGACAAGTGTAAAAGCATGAGACAAAAGGAGCTGGAAGGAAAGAGGAAACTTTGCACAATCTGGAAGAGAGTGAAAGAAGAAAAGAGTGGTAAAGGAACTAAACAAAACACACACACACACACACACACACAATAGGTGGGGGGGGGAGAAGAAAAAAATCCAAATCAAGAGGGAAAAGAGAGAGAGAAATTGGGTGGCCTGAGCGCAGGCCAATGGCCTGCTGGTTTTATACCTGCTGCTGGGATTGACAAAGCTGCCTCTGATTGGTTGCAAAGGCTGCTGGGATTGACAAGGCTGCCTCTGGTTGGTTAACCAGGCATTCTTTGATTGACAAGGCATCTGTCCCTCCCCTTCACCTCATTGCTCACCAATTAACCCATTAACTAACGTCTAGCCGAACCAATCAACCCACTTGAAGGATTACTGTTCATCTTTTTTTCTTAGGGTGTCCCTTTGTTCATTGGAGAAATGTTGGGGGGTATGGAGTTCTCCGACTCCCGAGCCATCTGAAGGCAAGCCTGTACAGTGAAGGGTTTTGTTTAAAACGTCTAGTGTTTTATTATGTTTCTATACATGTTGGATGCCGCCCAGCGTGCCTGGGGCAACCCAGTCCGTTGCGTGGGGCATAAAGAATAAAATTATCATTATGGAATGGGGCGACCCGCTGTGTGTGTGTGTGTTTGTGATTAATGCACTTGGAGGGAAGAGCTGGCTGGAACTCTAAACAGAAGCAGCAGAACGCACTGCAACATTTGGTTGCAGGTCCCATTTGCCACATACCACAGATGAAGTCCCTACTTTGAAGCATTTACCATATAGAAATCCTCCTCCTCCTTTTGGACTGACAAGTGTAAAAGCATGAGACAAAAGGAGCTGGAAGGAAAGAGGAAACTTTGCACAATCTGGAAGAGAGTGAAAGAAGAAAAGAGTGGTAAAGGAACTAAACAAAACACACACACACACACACACACACACACACACACACACACAATAGGTGGGGGGGGGGAGAAGAAAAAAATCCAAATCAAGAGGGAAAAGAGAGAGAGAAATTGGGTGGCCTGAGCGCAGGCCAATGGCCTGCTGGTTTTATACCTGCTGCTGGGATTGACAAAGCTGCCTCTGATTGGTTGCAAAGGCTGCTGGGATTGACAAGGCTGCCTCTGGTTGGTTAACCAGGCATTCTTTGATTGACAAGGCATCTGTCCCTCCCCTTCACCTCATTGCTCACCAATTAACCCATTAACTAACGTCTAGCCGAACCAATCAACCCACTTGAAGGATTACTGTTCATCTTTTTTTCTTAGGGTGTCCCTTTGTTCATTGGAGAAATGTTGGGGGGTATGGAGTTCTCCGACTCCCGAGCCATCTGAAGGCAAGCCTGTACAGTGAAGGGTTTTGTTTAAAACGTCTAGAGTTTTATTATGTTTCTATACATGTTGGATGCTGCCCAGCGTGCCTGGGGCAACCCAGTCCGTTGCGTGGGGCATAAAGAATAAAATTATCATTATGGAATGGGGCGACCCGCTGTGTGTGTGTGTGTGTGTGTGTGTTTGTGATTAATGCACTTGGAGGGAAGAGCTGGCTGGAACTCTAAACAGAAGCAGCAGAACGCACTGCAACATTTGGTTGCAGGTCCCATTTGCCACATACCACAGATGAAGTCCCTACTTTGAAGCATTTACCATATAGAAATCCTCCTCCTCCTTTTGGACTGACAAGTGTAAAAGCATGAGACAAAAGGAGCTGGAAGGAAAGAGGAAACTTTGCACAATCTGGAAGAGAGTGAAAGAAGAAAAGAGTGGTAAAGGAACTAAACAAAAAACACACACACACACACACACACACACAATAGGTGGGGGGGGGGGAGAAGAAAAAAATCCAAATCAAGAGGGAAAAGAGAGAGAGAAATTGGGTGGCCTGAGCGCAGGCCAGGCCTGCTGGTTTTATACCTGCTGCTGGGATTGACAAAGCTGCCTCTGATTGGTTGCAAAGGCTGCTGGGATTGACAAGGCTGCCTCTGGTTGGTTAACCAGGCATTCTTTGATTGACAAGGCATCTGTCCCTCCCCTTCACCTCATTGCTCACCAATTAACCCATTAACTAACGTCTAGCCGAACCAATCAACCCACTTGAAGGATTACTGTTCATCTTTTTTTCTTAGGGTGTCCCTTTGTTCATTGGAGAAATGTTGGGGGGTATGGAGTTCTCCGACTCCCGAGCCATCTGAAGGCAAGCCTGTACAGTGAAGGGTTTTGTTTAAAACGTCTAGTGTTTTATTATGTTTCTATACATGTTGGATGCCGCCCAGCGTGCCTGGGGCAACCCAGTCCGTTGCGTGGGGCATAAAGAATAAAATTATCATTATGGAATGGGGCGACCCGCTGTGTGTGTGTGTGTGTGTGTGTGTGTTTGTGATTAATGCACTTGGAGGGAAGAGCTGGCTGGAACTCTAAACAGAAGCAGCAGAACGCACTGCAACATTTGGTTGCAGGTCCCATTTGCCACATACCACAGATGAAGTCCCTACTTTGAAGCATTTACCATATAGAAATCCTCCTCCTCCTTTTGGACTGACAAGTGTAAAAGCATGAGACAAAAGGAGCTGGAAGGAAAGAGGAAACTTTGCACAATCTGGAAGAGAGTGAAAGAAGAAAAGAGTGGTAAAGGAACTAAACAAAACACACACACACACACACACACACACACACAATAGGTGGGGGGGGGAGAAGAAAAAAATCCAAATCAAGAGGGAAAAGAGAGAGAGAAATTGGGTGGCCTGAGCGCAGGCCAATGGCCTGAGCGCAGGCCAATGGCCTGCTGGTTTTATACCTGCTGCTGGGATTGACAAAGCTGCCTCTGATTGGTTGCAAAGGCTGCTGGGATTGACAAGGCTGCCTCTGGTTGGTTAACCAGGCATTCTTTGATTGACAAGGCATCTGTCCCTCCCCTTCACCTCATTGCTCACCAATTAACCCATTAACTAACGTCTAGCCGAACCAATCAACCCACTTGAAGGATTACTGTTCATCTTTTTTTCTTAGGGTGTCCCTTTGTTCATTGGAGAAATGTTGGGGGGTATGGAGTTCTCCGACTCCCGAGCCATCTGAAGGCAAGCCTGTACAGTGAAGGGTTTTGTTTAAAACGTCTAGTGTTTTATTATGTTTCTATACATGTTGGATGCCGCCCAGCGTGCCTGGGGCAACCCAGTCCGTTGCGTGGGGCATAAAGAATAAAATTATCATTATGGAATGGGGCGACCCGCTGTGTGTGTGTGTGTGTGTGTGTGTGTTTGTGATTAATGCACTTGGAGGGAAGAGCTGGCTGGAACTCTAAACAGAAGCAGCAGAACGCACTGCAACATTTGGTTGCAGGTCCCATTTGCCACATACCACAGATGAAGTCCCTACTTTGAAGCATTTACCATATAGAAATCCTCCTCCTCCTTTTGGACTGACAAGTGTAAAAGCATGAGACAAAAGGAGCTGGAAGGAAAGAGGAAACTTTGCACAATCTGGAAGAGAGTGAAAGAAGAAAAGAGTGGTAAAGGAACTAAACAAAACACACACACACACACACACACACACACACACACAATAGGTGGGGGGGGGAGAAGAAAAAAATCCAAATCAAGAGGGAAAAGAGAGAGAGAAATTGGGTGGCCTGAGCGCAGGCCAATGGCCTGAGCGCAGGCCAATGGCCTGCTGGTTTTATACCTGCTGCTGGGATTGACAAAGCTGCCTCTGATTGGTTGCAAAGGCTGCTGGGATTGACAAGGCTGCCTCTGGTTGGTTAACCAGGCATTCTTTGATTGACAAGGCATCTGTCCCTCCCCTTCACCTCATTGCTCACCAATTAACCCATTAACTAACGTCTAGCCGAACCAATCAACCCACTTGAAGGATTACTGTTCATCTTTTTTTCTTAGGGTGTCCCTTTGTTCATTGGAGAAATGTTGGGGGGTATGGAGTTCTCCGACTCCCGAGCCATCTGAAGGCAAGCCTGTACAGTGAAGGGTTTTGTTTAAAACGTCTAGTGTTTTATTATGTTTCTATACATGTTGGATGCCGCCCAGCGTGCCTGGGGCAACCCAGTCCGTTGCGTGGGGCATAAAGAATAAAATTATCATTATGGAATGGGGCGACCCGCTGTGTGTGTGTGTGTGTGTGTGTGTGTTTGTGATTAATGCACTTGGAGGGAAGAGCTGGCTGGAACTCTAAACAGAAGCAGCAGAACGCACTGCAACATTTGGTTGCAGGTCCCATTTGCCACATACCACAGATGAAGTCCCTACTTTGAAGCATTTACCATATAGAAATCCTCCTCCTCCTTTTGGACTGACAAGTGTAAAAGCATGAGACAAAAGGAGCTGGAAGGAAAGAGGAAACTTTGCACAATCTGGAAGAGAGTGAAAGAAGAAAAGAGTGGTAAAGGAACTAAACAAAACACACACACACACACACACACACACACACACAATAGGTGGGGGGGGGAGAAGAAAAAAATCCAAATCAAGAGGGAAAAGAGAGAGAGAAATTGGGTGGCCTGAGCGCAGGCCAATGGCCTGAGCGCAGGCCAATGGCCTGAGCGCAGGCCAATGGCCTGAGCGCAGGCCAATGGCCTGAGCGCAGGCCAATGGCCTGAGCGCAGGCCAATGGCCTGAGCGCAGGCCAATGGCCTGAGCGCAGGCCAATGGCCTGAGCGCAGGCCAATGGCCTGAGCGCAGGCCAATGGCCTGAGCGCAGGCCAATGGCCTGAGCGCAGGCCAATGGCCTGAGCGCAGGCCAATGGCCTGAGCGCAGGCCAATGGCCTGAGCGCAGGCCAATGGCCTGAGCGCAGGCCAATGGCCTGAGCGCAGGCCAATGGCCTGAGCGCAGGCCAGGCCTGCTGGTTTTATACCTGCTGCTGGGATTGACAAAGCTGCCTCTGATTGGTTGCAAAGGCTGCTGGGATTGACAAGGCTGCCTCTGGTTGGTTAACCAGGCATTCTTTGATTGACAAGGCATCTGTCCCTCCCCTTCACCTCATTGCTCACCAATTAACCCATTAACTAACGTCTAGCCGAACCAATCAACCCACTTGAAGGATTACTGTTCATCTTTTTTTCTTAGGGTGTCCCTTTGTTCATTGGAGAAATGTTGGGGGGTATGGAGTTCTCCGACTCCCGAGCCATCTGAAGGCAAGCCTGTACAGTGAAGGGTTTTGTTTAAAACGTCTAGTGTTTTATTATGTTTCTATACATGTTGGATGCCGCCCAGCGTGCCTGGGGCAACCCAGTCCGTTGCGTGGGGCATAAAGAATAAAATTATCATTATGGAATGGGGCGACCCGCTGTGTGTGTGTGTGTGTGTGTGTGTGTTTGTGATTAATGCACTTGGAGGGAAGAGCTGGCTGGAACTCTAAACAGAAGCAGCAGAACGCACTGCAACATTTGGTTGCAGGTCCCATTTGCCACATACCACAGATGAAGTCCCTACTTTGAAGCATTTACCATATAGAAATCCTCCTCCTCCTTTTGGACTGACAAGTGTAAAAGCATGAGACAAAAGGAGCTGGAAGGAAAGAGGAAACTTTGCACAATCTGGAAGAGAGTGAAAGAAGAAAAGAGTGGTAAAGGAACTAAACAAAACACACACACACACACACACACACACACACACAATAGGTGGGGGGGGGAGAAGAAAAAAATCCAAATCAAGAGGGAAAAGAGAGAGAGAAATTGGGTGGCCTGAGCGCAGGCCAATGGCCTGAGCGCAGGCCAATGGCCTGAGCGCAGGCCAATGGCCTGAGCGCAGGCCAATGGCCTGAGCGCAGGCCAATGGCCTGAGCGCAGGCCAATGGCCTGAGCGCAGGCCAATGGCCTGAGCGCAGGCCAATGGCCTGAGCGCAGGCCAATGGCCTGAGCGCAGGCCAATGGCCTGAGCGCAGGCCAATGGCCTGAGCGCAGGCCAATGGCCTGAGCGCAGGCCAATGGCCTGAGCGCAGGCCAATGGCCTGAGCGCAGGCCAATGGCCTGAGCGCAGGCCAATGGCCTGAGCGCAGGCCAGGCCTGCTGGTTTTATACCTGCTGCTGGGATTGACAAAGCTGCCTCTGATTGGTTGCAAAGGCTGCTGGGATTGACAAGGCTGCCTCTGGTTGGTTAACCAGGCATTCTTTGATTGACAAGGCATCTGTCCCTCCCCTTCACCTCATTGCTCACCAATTAACCCATTAACTAACGTCTAGCCGAACCAATCAACCCACTTGAAGGATTACTGTTCATCTTTTTTTCTTAGGGTGTCCCTTTGTTCATTGGAGAAATGTTGGGGGGTATGGAGTTCTCCGACTCCCGAGCCATCTGAAGGCAAGCCTGTACAGTGAAGGGTTTTGTTTAAAACGTCTAGTGTTTTATTATGTTTCTATACATGTTGGATGCCGCCCAGCGTGCCTGGGGCAACCCAGTCCGTTGCGTGGGGCATAAAGAATAAAATTATCATTATGGAATGGGGCGACCCGCTGTGTGTGTGTGTGTGTGTGTGTGTGTGTTTGTGATTAATGCACTTGGAGGGAAGAGCTGGCTGGAACTCTAAACAGAAGCAGCAGAACGCACTGCAACATTTGGTTGCAGGTCCCATTTGCCACATACCACAGATGAAGTCCCTACTTTGAAGCATTTACCATATAGAAATCCTCCTCCTCCTTTTGGACTGACAAGTGTAAAAGCATGAGACAAAAGGAGCTGGAAGGAAAGAGGAAACTTTGCACAATCTGGAAGAGAGTGAAAGAAGAAAAGAGTGGTAAAGGAACTAAACAAAACACACACACACACACACACACACACACACACACACAATAGGTGGGGGGGGAGAAGAAAAAAATCCAAATCAAGAGGGAAAAGAGAGAGAGAAATTGGGTGGCCTGAGCGCAGGCCAATGGCCTGCTGGTTTTATACCTGCTGCTGGGATTGACAAAGCTGCCTCTGATTGGTTGCAAAGGCTGCTGGGATTGACAAGGCTGCCTCTGGTTGGTTAACCAGGCATTCTTTGATTGACAAGGCATCTGTCCCTCCCCTTCACCTCATTGCTCACCAATTAACCCATTAACTAACGTCTAGCCGAACCAATCAACCCACTTGAAGGATTACTGTTCATCTTTTTTTCTTAGGGTGTCCCTTTGTTCATTGGAGAAATGTTGGGGGGTATGGAGTTCTCCGACTCCCGAGCCATCTGAAGGCAAGCCTGTACAGTGAAGGGTTTTGTTTAAAACGTCTAGTGTTTTATTATGTTTCTATACATGTTGGATGCCGCCCAGCGTGCCTGGGGCAACCCAGTCCGTTGCGTGGGGCATAAAGAATAAAATTATCATTATGGAATGGGGCGACCCGCTGTGTGTGTGTGTGTTTGTGATTAATGCACTTGGAGGGAAGAGCTGGCTGGAACTCTAAACAGAAGCAGCAGAACGCACTGCAACATTTGGTTGCAGGTCCCATTTGCCACATACCACAGATGAAGTCCCTACTTTGAAGCATTTACCATATAGAAATCCTCCTCCTCCTTTTGGACTGACAAGTGTAAAAGCATGAGACAAAAGGAGCTGGAAGGAAAGAGGAAACTTTGCACAATCTGGAAGAGAGTGAAAGAAGAAAAGAGTGGTAAAGGAACTAAACAAAACACACACACACACACACACACACACACACACACACACACAATAGGTGGGGGGGGGAGAAGAAAAAAATCCAAATCAAGAGGGAAAAGAGAGAGAGAAATTGGGTGGCCTGAGCGCAGGCCAATGGCCTGCTGGTTTTATACCTGCTGCTGGGATTGACAAAGCTGCCTCTGATTGGTTGCAAAGGCTGCTGGGATTGACAAGGCTGCCTCTGGTTGGTTAACCAGGCATTCTTTGATTGACAAGGCATCTGTCCCTCCCCTTCACCTCATTGCTCACCAATTAACCCATTAACTAACGTCTAGCCGAACCAATCAACCCACTTGAAGGATTACTGTTCATCTTTTTTTCTTAGGGTGTCCCTTTGTTCATTGGAGAAATGTTGGGGGGTATGGAGTTCTCCGACTCCCGAGCCATCTGAAGGCAAGCCTGTACAGTGAAGGGTTTTGTTTAAAACGTCTAGTGTTTTATTATGTTTCTATACATGTTGGATGCTGCCCAGCGTGCCTGGGGCAACCCAGTCCGTTGCGTGGGGCATAAAGAATAAAATTATCATTATGGAATGGGGCGACCCGCTGTGTGTGTGTGTGTGTGTGTGTGTTTGTGATTAATGCACTTGGAGGGAAGAGCTGGCTGGAACTCTAAACAGAAGCAGCAGAACGCACTGCAACATTTGGTTGCAGGTCCCATTTGCCACATACCACAGATGAAGTCCCTACTTTGAAGCATTTACCATATAGAAATCCTCCTCCTCCTTTTGGACTGACAAGTGTAAAAGCATGAGACAAAAGGAGCTGGAAGGAAAGAGGAAACTTTGCACAATCTGGAAGAGAGTGAAAGAAGAAAAGAGTGGTAAAGGAACTAAACAAAACACACACACACACACACACACACACACACACAATAGGTGGGGGGGGAGAAGAAAAAAATCCAAATCAAGAGGGAAAAGAGAGAGAGAAATTGGGTGGCCTGAGCGCAGGCCAATGGCCTGCTGGTTTTATACCTGCTGCTGGGATTGACAAAGCTGCCTCTGATTGGTTGCAAAGGCTGCTGGGATTGACAAGGCTGCCTCTGGTTGGTTAACCAGGCATTCTTTGATTGACAAGGCATCTGTCCCTCCCCTTCACCTCATTGCTCACCAATTAACCCATTAACTAACGTCTAGCCGAACCAATCAACCCACTTGAAGGATTACTGTTCATCTTTTTTTCTTAGGGTGTCCCTTTGTTCATTGGAGAAATGTTGGGGGGTATGGAGTTCTCCGACTCCCGAGCCATCTGAAGGCAAGCCTGTACAGTGAAGGGTTTTGTTTAAAACGTCTAGTGTTTTATTATGTTTCTATACATGTTGGATGCCGCCCAGCGTGCCTGGGGCAACCCAGTCCGTTGCGTGGGGCATAAATAATAAAATTATCATTATGGAATGGGGCGACCCGCTGTGTGTGTGTGTGTGTGTGTGTGTGTTTGTGATTAATGCACTTGGAGGGAAGAGCTGGCTGGAACTCTAAACAGAAGCAGCAGAACGCACTGCAACATTTGGTTGCAGGTCCCATTTGCCACATACCACAGATGAAGTCCCTACTTTGAAGCATTTACCATATAGAAATCCTCCTCCTCCTTTTGGACTGACAAGTGTAAAAGCATGAGACAAAAGGAGCTGGAAGGAAAGAGGAAACTTTGCACAATCTGGAAGAGAGTGAAAGAAGAAATGAGTGGTAAAGGAACTAAACAAAAAAAACACACACACACACACACACACACACACACACAATAGGTGGGGGGGGAGAAGAAAAAAATCCAAATCAAGAGGGAAAAGAGAGAGAGAAATTGGGTGGCCTGAGCGCAGGCCAATGGCCTGAGCGCAGGCCAATGGCCTGCTGGTTTTATACCTGCTGCTGGGATTGACAAAGCTGCCTCTGATTGGTTGCAAAGGCTGCTGGGATTGACAAGGCTGCCTCTGGTTGGTTAACCAGGCATTCTTTGATTGACAAGGCATCTGTCCCTCCCCTTCACCTCATTGCTCACCAATTAACCCATTAACTAACGTCTAGCCGAACCAATCAACCCACTTGAAGGATTACTGTTCATCTTTTTTTCTTAGGGTGTCCCTTTGTTCATTGGAGAAATGTTGGGGGGTATGGAGTTCTCCGACTCCCGAGCCATCTGAAGGCAAGCCTGTACAGTGAAGGGTTTTGTTTAAAACGTCTAGTGTTTTATTATGTTTCTATACATGTTGGATGCCGCCCAGCGTGCCTGGGGCAACCCAGTCCGTTGCGTGGGGCATAAAGAATAAAATTATCATTATGGAATGGGGCGACCCGCTGTGTGTGTGTGTGTGTGTGTGTGTGTGTTTGTGATTAATGCACTTGGAGGGAAGAGCTGGCTGGAACTCTAAACAGAAGCAGCAGAACGCACTGCAACATTTGGTTGCAGGTCCCATTTGCCACATACCACAGATGAAGTCCCTACTTTGAAGCATTTACCATATAGAAATCCTCCTCCTCCTTTTGGACTGACAAGTGTAAAAGCATGAGACAAAAGGAGCTGGAAGGAAAGAGGAAACTTTGCACAATCTGGAAGAGAGTGAAAGAAGAAAAGAGTGGTAAAGGAACTAAACAAAACACACACACACACACACACACACACACACAATAGGTGGGGGGGGGGGAGAAGAAAAAAATCCAAATCAAGAGGGAAAAGAGAGAGAGAAATTGGGTGGCCTGAGCGCAGGCCAATGGCCTGAGCGCAGGCCAATGGCCTGCTGGTTTTATACCTGCTGCTGGGATTGACAAAGCTGCCTCTGATTGGTTGCAAAGGCTGCTGGGATTGACAAGGCTGCCTCTGGTTGGTTAACCAGGCATTCTTTGATTGACAAGGCATCTGTCCCTCCCCTTCACCTCATTGCTCACCAATTAACCCATTAACTAACGTCTAGCCGAACCAATCAACCCACTTGAAGGATTACTGTTCATCTTTTTTTCTTAGGGTGTCCCTTTGTTCATTGGAGAAATGTTGGGGGGTATGGAGTTCTCCGACTCCCGAGCCATCTGAAGGCAAGCCTGTACAGTGAAGGGTTTTGTTTAAAACGTCTAGTGTTTTATTATGTTTCTATACATGTTGGATGCCGCCCAGCGTGCCTGGGGCAACCCAGTCCGTTGCGTGGGGCATAAAGAATAAAATTATCATTATGGAATGGGGCGACCCGCTGTGTGTGTGTGTGTGTGTGTGTGTGTTTGTGATTAATGCACTTGGAGGGAAGAGCTGGCTGGAACTCTAAACAGAAGCAGCAGAACGCACTGCAACATTTGGTTGCAGGTCCCATTTGCCACATACCACAGATGAAGTCCCTACTTTGAAGCATTTACCATATAGAAATCCTCCTCCTCCTTTTGGACTGACAAGTGTAAAAGCATGAGACAAAAGGAGCTGGAAGGAAAGAGGAAACTTTGCACAATCTGGAAGAGAGTGAAAGAAGAAAAGAGTGGTAAAGGAACTAAACAAAAAACACACACACACACACACACACACACACACACACACAATAGGTGGGGGGGGAGAAGAAAAAAATCCAAATCAAGAGGGAAAAGAGAGAGAGAAATTGGGTGGCCAGAGCGCAGGCCAATGGCCTGAGCGCAGGCCAATGGCCTGAGCGCAGGCCAATGGCCTGAGCGCAGGCCAATGGCCTGAGCGCAGGCCAATGGCCTGAGCGCAGGCCAATGGCCTGAGCGCAGGCCAATGGCCTGAGCGCAGGCCAATGGCCTGAGCGCAGGCCAATGGCCTGAGCGCAGGCCAATGGCCTGAGCGCAGGCCAATGGCCTGAGCGCAGGCCAATGGCCTGAGCGCAGGCCAGGCCTGCTGGTTTTATACCTGCTGCTGGGATTGACAAAGCTGCCTCTGATTGGTTGCAAAGGCTGCTGGGATTGACAAGGCTGCCTCTGGTTGGTTAACCAGGCATTCTTTGATTGACAAGGCATCTGTCCCTCCCCTTCACCTCATTGCTCACCAATTAACCCATTAACTAACGTCTAGCCGAACCAATCAACCCACTTGAAGGATTACTGTTCATCTTTTTTTCTTAGGGTGTCCCTTTGTTCATTGGAGAAATGTTGGGGGGTATGGAGTTCTCCGACTCCCGAGCCATCTGAAGGCAAGCCTGTACAGTGAAGGGTTTTGTTTAAAACGTCTAGAGTTTTATTATGTTTCTATACATGTTGGATGCTGCCCAGCGTGCCTGGGGCAACCCAGTCCGTTGCGTGGGGCATAAAGAATAAAATTATCATTATGGAATGGGGCGACCCGCTGTGTGTGTGTGTGTGTGTGTGTGTTTGTGATTAATGCACTTGGAGGGAAGAGCTGGCTGGAACTCTAAACAGAAGCAGCAGAACGCACTGCAACATTTGGTTGCAGGTCCCATTTGCCACATACCACAGATGAAGTCCCTACTTTGAAGCATTTACCATATAGAAATCCTCCTCCTCCTTTTGGACTGACAAGTGTAAAAGCATGAGACAAAAGGAGCTGGAAGGAAAGAGGAAACTTTGCACAATCTGGAAGAGAGTGAAAGAAGAAAAGAGTGGTAAAGGAACTAAACAAAACACACACACACACACACACACACACACACAATAGGTGGGGGGGGGGAGAAGAAAAAAATCCAAATCAAGAGGGAAAAGAGAGAGAGAAATTGGGTGGCCTGAGCGCAGGCCAATGGCCTGCTGGTTTTATACCTGCTGCTGGGATTGACAAAGCTGCCTCTGATTGGTTGCAAAGGCTGCTGGGATTGACAAGGCTGCCTCTGGTTGGTTAACCAGGCATTCTTTGATTGACAAGGCATCTGTCCCTCCCCTTCACCTCATTGCTCACCAATTAACCCATTAACTAACGTCTAGCCGAACCAATCAACCCACTTGAAGGATTACTGTTCATCTTTTTTTCTTAGGGTGTCCCTTTGTTCATTGGAGAAATGTTGGGGGGTATGGAGTTCTCCGACTCCCGAGCCATCTGAAGGCAAGCCTGTACAGTGAAGGGTTTTGTTTAAAACGTCTAGTGTTTTATTATGTTTCTATACATGTTGGATGCCGCCCAGCGTGCCTGGGGCAACCCAGTCCGTTGCGTGGGGCATAAAGAATAAAATTATCATTATGGAATGGGGCGACCCGCTGTGTGTGTGTGTGTGTGTGTGTGTGTTTGTGATTAATGCACTTGGAGGGAAGAGCTGGCTGGAACTCTAAACAGAAGCAGCAGAACGCACTGCAACATTTGGTTGCAGGTCCCATTTGCCACATACCACAGATGAAGTCCCTACTTTGAAGCATTTACCATATAGAAATCCTCCTCCTCCTTTTGGACTGACAAGTGTAAAAGCATGAGACAAAAGGAGCTGGAAGGAAAGAGGAAACTTTGCACAATCTGGAAGAGAGTGAAAGAAGAAAAGAGTGGTAAAGGAACTAAACAAAACACACACACACACACACACACACACACACACAATAGGTGGGGGGGGGAGAAGAAAAAAATCCAAATCAAGAGGGAAAAGAGAGAGAGAAATTGGGTGGCCTGAGCGCAGGCCAATGGCCTGCTGGTTTTATACCTGCTGCTGGGATTGACAAAGCTGCCTCTGATTGGTTGCAAAGGCTGCTGGGATTGACAAGGCTGCCTCTGGTTGGTTAACCAGGCATTCTTTGATTGACAAGGCATCTGTCCCTCCCCTTCACCTCATTGCTCACCAATTAACCCATTAACTAACGTCTAGCCGAACCAATCAACCCACTTGAAGGATTACTGTTCATCTTTTTTTCTTAGGGTGTCCCTTTGTTCATTGGAGAAATGTTGGGGGGTATGGAGTTCTCCGACTCCCGAGCCATCTGAAGGCAAGCCTGTACAGTGAAGGGTTTTGTTTAAAACGTCTAGTGTTTTATTATGTTTCTATACATGTTGGATGCCGCCCAGCGTGCCTGGGGCAACCCAGTCCGTTGCGTGGGGCATAAAGAATAAAATTATCATTATGGAATGGGGCGACCCGCTGTGTGTGTGTGTGTGTGTGTGTGTGTTTGTGATTAATGCACTTGGAGGGAAGAGCTGGCTGGAACTCTAAACAGAAGCAGCAGAACGCACTGCAACATTTGGTTGCAGGTCCCATTTGCCACATACCACAGATGAAGTCCCTACTTTGAAGCATTTACCATATAGAAATCCTCCTCCTCCTTTTGGACTGACAAGTGTAAAAGCATGAGACAAAAGGAGCTGGAAGGAAAGAGGAAACTTTGCACAATCTGGAAGAGAGTGAAAGAAGAAAAGAGTGGTAAAGGAACTAAACAAAACAAACACACACACACACACACACACACACACACACACACAATAGGTGGGGGGGGGAGAAGAAAAAAATCCAAATCAAGAGGGAAAAGAGAGAGAGAAATTGGGTGGCCTGAGCGCAGGCCAATGGCCTGCTGGTTTTATACCTGCTGCTGGGATTGACAAAGCTGCCTCTGATTGGTTGCAAAGGCTGCTGGGATTGACAAGGCTGCCTCTGGTTGGTTAACCAGGCATTCTTTGATTGACAAGGCATCTGTCCCTCCCCTTCACCTCATTGCTCACCAATTAACCCATTAACTAACGTCTAGCCGAACCAATCAACCCACTTGAAGGATTACTGTTCATCTTTTTTTCTTAGGGTGTCCCTTTGTTCATTGGAGAAATGTTGGGGGGTATGGAGTTCTCCGACTCCCGAGCCATCTGAAGGCAAGCCTGTACAGTGAAGGGTTTTGTTTAAAACGTCTAGTGTTTTATTATGTTTCTATACATGTTGGATGCCGCCCAGCGTGCCTGGGGCAACCCAGTCCGTTGCGTGGGGCATAAAGAATAAAATTATCATTATGGAATGGGGCGACCCGCTGTGTGTGTGTGTGTGTGTGTGTGTGTTTGTGATTAATGCACTTGGAGGGAAGAGCTGGCTGGAACTCTAAACAGAAGCAGCAGAACGCACTGCAACATTTGGTTGCAGGTCCCATTTGCCACATACCACAGATGAAGTCCCTACTTTGAAGCATTTACCATATAGAAATCCTCCTCCTCCTTTTGGACTGACAAGTGTAAAAGCATGAGACAAAAGGAGCTGGAAGGAAAGAGGAAACTTTGCACAATCTGGAAGAGAGTGAAAGAAGAAAAGAGTGGTAAAGGAACTAAACAAAACACACACACACACACACACACACACACACACACAATAGGTGGGGGGGGGAGAAGAAAAAAATCCAAATCAAGAGGGAAAAGAGAGAGAGAAATTGGGTGGCCTGAGCGCAGGCCAATGGCCTGCTGGTTTTATACCTGCTGCTGGGATTGACAAAGCTGCCTCTGATTGGTTGCAAAGGCTGCTGGGATTGACAAGGCTGCCTCTGGTTGGTTAACCAGGCATTCTTTGATTGACAAGGCATCTGTCCCTCCCCTTCACCTCATTGCTCACCAATTAACCCATTAACTAACGTCTAGCCGAACCAATCAACCCACTTGAAGGATTACTGTTCATCTTTTTTTCTTAGGGTGTCCCTTTGTTCATTGGAGAAATGTTGGGGGGTATGGAGTTCTCCGACTCCCGAGCCATCTGAAGGCAAGCCTGTACAGTGAAGGGTTTTGTTTAAAACGTCTAGTGTTTTATTATGTTTCTATACATGTTGGATGCCGCCCAGCGTGCCTGGGGCAACCCAGTCCGTTGCGTGGGGCATAAAGAATAAAATTATCATTATGGAATGGGGCGACCCGCTGTGTGTGTGTGTGTGTGTGTGTGTGTTTGTGATTAATGCACTTGGAGGGAAGAGCTGGCTGGAACTCTAAACAGAAGCAGCAGAACGCACTGCAACATTTGGTTGCAGGTCCCATTTGCCACATACCACAGATGAAGTCCCTACTTTGAAGCATTTACCATATAGAAATCCTCCTCCTCCTTTTGGACTGACAAGTGTAAAAGCATGAGACAAAAGGAGCTGGAAGGAAAGAGGAAACTTTGCACAATCTGGAAGAGAGTGAAAGAAGAAAAGAGTGGTAAAGGAACTAAACAAAAACACACACACACACACACACACACACACACAATAGGTGGGGGGGGGGAGAAGAAAAAAATCCAAATCAAGAGGGAAAAGAGAGAGAGAAATTGGGTGGCCTGAGCGCAGGCCAATGGCCTGCTGGTTTTATACCTGCTGCTGGGATTGACAAAGCTGCCTCTGATTGGTTGCAAAGGCTGCTGGGATTGACAAGGCTGCCTCTGGTTGGTTAACCAGGCATTCTTTGATTGACAAGGCATCTGTCCCTCCCCTTCACCTCATTGCTCACCAATTAACCCATTAACTAACGTCTAGCCGAACCAATCAACCCACTTGAAGGATTACTGTTCATCTTTTTTTCTTAGGGTGTCCCTTTGTTCATTGGAGAAATGTTGGGGGGTATGGAGTTCTCCGACTCCCGAGCCATCTGAAGGCAAGCCTGTACAGTGAAGGGTTTTGTTTAAAACGTCTAGTGTTTTATTATGTTTCTATACATGTTGGATGCCGCCCAGCGTGCCTGGGGCAACCCAGTCCGTTGCGTGGGGCATAAAGAATAAAATTATCATTATGGAATGGGGCGACCCGCTGTGTGTGTGTGTGTGTGTGTGTGTTTGTGATTAATGCACTTGGAGGGAAGAGCTGGCTGGAACTCTAAACAGAAGCAGCAGAACGCACTGCAACATTTGGTTGCAGGTCCCATTTGCCACATACCACAGATGAAGTCCCTACTTTGAAGCATTTACCATATAGAAATCCTCCTCCTCCTTTTGGACTGACAAGTGTAAAAGCATGAGACAAAAGGAGCTGGAAGGAAAGAGGAAACTTTGCACAATCTGGAAGAGAGTGAAAGAAGAAAAGAGTGGTAAAGGAACTAAACAAAACACACACACACACACACACACACACACAATAGGTGGGGGGGGGGAGAAGAAAAAAATCCAAATCAAGAGGGAAAAGAGAGAGAGAAATTGGGTGGCCTGAGCGCAGGCCAATGGCCTGAGCGCAGGCCAATGGCCTGCTGGTTTTATACCTGCTGCTGGGATTGACAAAGCTGCCTCTGATTGGTTGCAAAGGCTGCTGGGATTGACAAGGCTGCCTCTGGTTGGTTAACCAGGCATTCTTTGATTGACAAGGCATCTGTCCCTCCCCTTCACCTCATTGCTCACCAATTAACCCATTAACTAACGTCTAGCCGAACCAATCAACCCACTTGAAGGATTACTGTTCATCTTTTTTTCTTAGGGTGTCCCTTTGTTCATTGGAGAAATGTTGGGGGGTATGGAGTTCTCCGACTCCCGAGCCATCTGAAGGCAAGCCTGTACAGTGAAGGGTTTTGTTTAAAACGTCTAGTGTTTTATTATGTTTCTATACATGTTGGATGCCGCCCAGCGTGCCTGGGGCAACCCAGTCCGTTGCGTGGGGCATAAAGAATAAAATTATCATTATGGAATGGGGCGACCCGCTGTGTGTGTGTGTGTGTGTGTGTGTGTTTGTGATTAATGCACTTGGAGGGAAGAGCTGGCTGGAACTCTAAACAGAAGCAGCAGAACGCACTGCAACATTTGGTTGCAGGTCCCATTTGCCACATACCACAGATGAAGTCCCTACTTTGAAGCATTTACCATATAGAAATCCTCCTCCTCCTTTTGGACTGACAAGTGTAAAAGCATGAGACAAAAGGAGCTGGAAGGAAAGAGGAAACTTTGCACAATCTGGAAGAGAGTGAAAGAAGAAAAGAGTGGTAAAGGAACTAAACAAAAAACACACACACACACACACACACACACACACACACACACAATAGGTGGGGGGGGAGAAGAAAAAAATCCAAATCAAGAGGGAAAAGAGAGAGAGAAATTGGGTGGCCTGAGCGCAGGCCAATGGCCTGAGCGCAGGCCAATGGCCTGAGCGCAGGCCAATGGCCTGAGCGCAGGCCAATGGCCTGAGCGCAGGCCAATGGCCTGAGCGCAGGCCAATGGCCTGAGCGCAGGCCAATGGCCTGAGCGCAGGCCAATGGCCTGAGCGCAGGCCAATGGCCTGAGCGCAGGCCAATGGCCTGAGCGCAGGCCAATGGCCTGAGCGCAGGCCAATGGCCTGAGCGCAGGCCAATGGCCTGAGCGCAGGCCAATGGCCTGAGCGCAGGCCAATGGCCTGAGCGCAGGCCAGGCCTGCTGGTTTTATACCTGCTGCTGGGATTGACAAAGCTGCCTCTGATTGGTTGCAAAGGCTGCTGGGATTGACAAGGCTGCCTCTGGTTGGTTAACCAGGCATTCTTTGATTGACAAGGCATCTGTCCCTCCCCTTCACCTCATTGCTCACCAATTAACCCATTAACTAACGTCTAGCCGAACCAATCAACCCACTTGAAGGATTACTGTTCATCTTTTTTTCTTAGGGTGTCCCTTTGTTCATTGGAGAAATGTTGGGGGGTATGGAGTTCTCCGACTCCCGAGCCATCTGAAGGCAAGCCTGTACAGTGAAGGGTTTTGTTTAAAAAGTCTAGTGTTTTATTATGTTTCTATACATGTTGGATGCCGCCCAGCGTGCCTGGGGCAACCCAGTCCGTTGCGTGGGGCATAAAGAATAAAATTATCATTATGGAATGGGGCGACCCGCTGTGTGTGTGTGTGTGTGTGTGTGTGTTTGTGATTAATGCACTTGGAGGGAAGAGCTGGCTGGAACTCTAAACAGAAGCAGCAGAACGCACTGCAACATTTGGTTGCAGGTCCCATTTGCCACATACCACAGATGAAGTCCCTACTTTGAAGCATTTACCATATAGAAATCCTCCTCCTCCTTTTGGACTGACAAGTGTAAAAGCATGAGACAAAAGGAGCTGGAAGGAAAGAGGAAACTTTGCACAATCTGGAAGAGAGTGAAAGAAGAAAAGAGTGGTAAAGGAACTAAACAAAACACACACACACACACACACACACACACACACACACACAATAGGTGGGGGGGGGAGAAGAAAAAAATCCAAATCAAGAGGGAAAAGAGAGAGAGAAATTGGGTGGCCTGAGCGCAGGCCAATGGCCTGAGCGCAGGCCAATGGCCTGAGCGCAGGCCAATGGCCTGAGCGCAGGCCAATGGCCTGAGCGCAGGCCAATGGCCTGAGCGCAGGCCAATGGCCTGAGCGCAGGCCAATGGCCTGAGCGCAGGCCAATGGCCTGAGCGCAGGCCAATGGCCTGAGCGCAGGCCAATGGCCTGAGCGCAGGCCAATGGCCTGAGCGCAGGCCAATGGCCTGAGCGCAGGCCAATGGCCTGAGCGCAGGCCAGGCCTGCTGGTTTTATACCTGCTGCTGGGATTGACAAAGCTGCCTCTGATTGGTTGCAAAGGCTGCTGGGATTGACAAGGCTGCCTCTGGTTGGTTAACCAGGCATTCTTTGATTGACAAGGCATCTGTCCCTCCCCTTCACCTCATTGCTCACCAATTAACCCATTAACTAACGTCTAGCCGAACCAATCAACCCACTTGAAGGATTACTGTTCATCTTTTTTTCTTAGGGTGTCCCTTTGTTCATTGGAGAAATGTTGGGGGGTATGGAGTTCTCCGACTCCCGAGCCATCTGAAGGCAAGCCTGTACAGTGAAGGGTTTTGTTTAAAAAGTCTAGTGTTTTATTATGTTTCTATACATGTTGGATGCCGCCCAGCGTGCCTGGGGCAACCCAGTCCGTTGCGTGGGGCATAAAGAATAAAATTATCATTATGGAATGGGGCGACCCGCTGTGTGTGTGTGTGTGTGTGTGTGTGTTTGTGATTAATGCACTTGGAGGGAAGAGCTGGCTGGAACTCTAAACAGAAGCAGCAGAACGCACTGCAACATTTGGTTGCAGGTCCCATTTGCCACATACCACAGATGAAGTCCCTACTTTGAAGCATTTACCATATAGAAATCCTCCTCCTCCTTTTGGACTGACAAGTGTAAAAGCATGAGACAAAAGGAGCTGGAAGGAAAGAGGAAACTTTGCACAATCTGGAAGAGAGTGAAAGAAGAAAAGAGTGGTAAAGGAACTAAACAAAACACACACACACACACACACACACACACACACACACAATAGGTGGGGGGGGGAGAAGAAAAAAATCCAAATCAAGAGGGAAAAGAGAGAGAGAAATTGGGTGGCCTGAGCGCAGGCCAATGGCCTGAGCGCAGGCCAATGGCCTGAGCGCAGGCCAATGGCCTGAGCGCAGGCCAATGGCCTGAGCGCAGGCCAATGGCCTGAGCGCAGGCCAATGGCCTGAGCGCAGGCCAATGGCCTGAGCGCAGGCCAATGGCCTGAGCGCAGGCCAATGGCCTGAGCGCAGGCCAATGGCCTGAGCGCAGGCCAATGGCCTGAGCGCAGGCCAATGGCCTGAGCGCAGGCCAATGGCCTGAGCGCAGGCCAATGGCCTGAGCGCAGGCCAATGGCCTGAGCGCAGGCCAATGGCCTGAGCGCAGGCCAGGCCTGCTGGTTTTATACCTGCTGCTGGGATTGACAAAGCTGCCTCTGATTGGTTGCAAAGGCTGCTGGGATTGACAAGGCTGCCTCTGGTTGGTTAACCAGGCATTCTTTGATTGACAAGGCATCTGTCCCTCCCCTTCACCTCATTGCTCACCAATTAACCCATTAACTAACGTCTAGCCGAACCAATCAACCCACTTGAAGGATTACTGTTCATCTTTTTTTCTTAGGGTGTCCCTTTGTTCATTGGAGAAATGTTGGGGGGTATGGAGTTCTCCGACTCCCGAGCCATCTGAAGGCAAGCCTGTACAGTGAAGGGTTTTGTTTAAAACGTCTAGTGTTTTATTATGTTTCTATACATGTTGGATGCCGCCCAGCGTGCCTGGGGCAACCCAGTCCGTTGCGTGGGGCATAAAGAATAAAATTATCATTATGGAATGGGGCGACCCGCTGTGTGTGTGTGTGTGTGTGTGTGTGTTTGTGATTAATGCACTTGGAGGGAAGAGCTGGCTGGAACTCTAAACAGAAGCAGCAGAACGCACTGCAACATTTGGTTGCAGGTCCCATTTGCCACATACCACAGATGAAGTCCCTACTTTGAAGCATTTACCATATAGAAATCCTCCTCCTCCTTTTGGACTGACAAGTGTAAAAGCATGAGACAAAAGGAGCTGGAAGGAAAGAGGAAACTTTGCACAATCTGGAAGAGAGTGAAAGAAGAAAAGAGTGGTAAAGGAACTAAACAAAAACACACACACACACACACACACACACACACACACACACACAATAGGTGGGGGGGGGAGAAGAAAAAAATCCAAATCAAGAGGGAAAAGAGAGAGAGAAATTGGGTGGCCTGAGCGCAGGCCAATGGCCTGCTGGTTTTATACCTGCTGCTGGGATTGACAAAGCTGCCTCTGATTGGTTGCAAAGGCTGCTGGGATTGACAAGGCTGCCTCTGGTTGGTTAACCAGGCATTCTTTGATTGACAAGGCATCTGTCCCTCCCCTTCACCTCATTGCTCACCAATTAACCCATTAACTAACGTCTAGCCGAACCAATCAACCCACTTGAAGGATTACTGTTCATCTTTTTTTCTTAGGGTGTCCCTTTGTTCATTGGAGAAATGTTGGGGGGTATGGAGTTCTCCGACTCCCGAGCCATCTGAAGGCAAGCCTGTACAGTGAAGGGTTTTGTTTAAAACGTCTAGTGTTTTATTATGTTTCTATACATGTTGGATGCCGCCCAGCGTGCCTGGGGCAACCCAGTCCGTTGCGTGGGGCATAAAGAATAAAATTATCATTATGGAATGGGGCGACCCGCTGTGTGTGTGTGTGTGTGTGTGTGTTTGTGATTAATGCACTTGGAGGGAAGAGCTGGCTGGAACTCTAAACAGAAGCAGCAGAACGCACTGCAACATTTGGTTGCAGGTCCCATTTGCCACATACCACAGATGAAGTCCCTACTTTGAAGCATTTACCATATAGAAATCCTCCTCCTCCTTTTGGACTGACAAGTGTAAAAGCATGAGACAAAAGGAGCTGGAAGGAAAGAGGAAACTTTGCACAATCTGGAAGAGAGTGAAAGAAGAAAAGAGTGGTAAAGGAACTAAACAAAACACACACACACACACACACACACACACACACACACACAATAGGTGGGGGGGGGGAGAAGAAAAAAATCCAAATCAAGAGGGAAAAGAGAGAGAGAAATTGGGTGGCCTGAGCGCAGGCCAATGGCCTGAGCGCAGGCCAATGGCCTGCTGGTTTTATACCTGCTGCTGGGATTGACAAAGCTGCCTCTGATTGGTTGCAAAGGCTGCTGGGATTGACAAGGCTGCCTCTGGTTGGTTAACCAGGCATTCTTTGATTGACAAGGCATCTGTCCCTCCCCTTCACCTCATTGCTCACCAATTAACCCATTAACTAACGTCTAGCCGAACCAATCAACCCACTTGAAGGATTACTGTTCATCTTTTTTTCTTAGGGTGTCCCTTTGTTCATTGGAGAAATGTTGGGGGGTATGGAGTTCTCCGACTCCCGAGCCATCTGAAGGCAAGCCTGTACAGTGAAGGGTTTTGTTTAAAACGTCTAGTGTTTTATTATGTTTCTATACATGTTGGATGCCGCCCAGCGTGCCTGGGGCAACCCAGTCCGTTGCGTGGGGCATAAAGAATAAAATTATCATTATGGAATGGGGCGACCCGCTGTGTGTGTGTGTGTGTGTGTGTGTGTTTGTGATTAATGCACTTGGAGGGAAGAGCTGGCTGGAACTCTAAACAGAAGCAGCAGAACGCACTGCAACATTTGGTTGCAGGTCCCATTTGCCACATACCACAGATGAAGTCCCTACTTTGAAGCATTTACCATATAGAAATCCTCCTCCTCCTTTTGGACTGACAAGTGTAAAAGCATGAGACAAAAGGAGCTGGAAGGAAAGAGGAAACTTTGCACAATCTGGAAGAGAGTGAAAGAAGAAAAGAGTGGTAAAGGAACTAAACAAAACACACACACACACACACACACACACACACACACACAATAGGTGGGGGGGGGGAGAAGAAAAAAATCCAAATCAAGAGGGAAAAGAGAGAGAGAAATTGGGTGGCCTGAGCGCAGGCCAATGGCCTGAGCGCAGGCCAATGGCCTGCTGGTTTTATACCTGCTGCTGGGATTGACAAAGCTGCCTCTGATTGGTTGCAAAGGCTGCTGGGATTGACAAGGCTGCCTCTGGTTGGTTAACCAGGCATTCTTTGATTGACAAGGCATCTGTCCCTCCCCTTCACCTCATTGCTCACCAATTAACCCATTAACTAACGTCTAGCCGAACCAATCAACCCACTTGAAGGATTACTGTTCATCTTTTTTTCTTAGGGTGTCCCTTTGTTCATTGGAGAAATGTTGGGGGGTATGGAGTTCTCCGACTCCCGAGCCATCTGAAGGCAAGCCTGTACAGTGAAGGGTTTTGTTTAAAACGTCTAGTGTTTTATTATGTTTCTATACATGTTGGATGCCGCCCAGCGTGCCTGGGGCAACCCAGTCCGTTGCGTGGGGCATAAAGAATAAAATTATCATTATGGAATGGGGCGACCCGCTGTGTGTGTGTGTGTGTGTGTGTGTGTTTGTGATTAATGCACTTGGAGGGAAGAGCTGGCTGGAACTCTAAACAGAAGCAGCAGAACGCACTGCAACATTTGGTTGCAGGTCCCATTTGCCACATACCACAGATGAAGTCCCTACTTTGAAGCATTTACCATATAGAAATCCTCCTCCTCCTTTTGGACTGACAAGTGTAAAAGCATGAGACAAAAGGAGCTGGAAGGAAAGAGGAAACTTTGCACAATCTGGAAGAGAGTGAAAGAAGAAAAGAGTGGTAAAGGAACTAAACAAAAAACACACACACACACACACACACACACACACACACACACACAATAGGTGGGGGGGGAGAAGAAAAAAATCCAAATCAAGAGGGAAAAGAGAGAGAGAAATTGGGTGGCCTGAGCGCAGGCCAATGGCCTGAGCGCAGGCCAATGGCCTGAGCGCAGGCCAATGGCCTGAGCGCAGGCCAATGGCCTGAGCGCAGGCCAATGGCCTGAGCGCAGGCCAATGGCCTGAGCGCAGGCCAATGGCCTGAGCGCAGGCCAATGGCCTGAGCGCAGGCCAATGGCCTGAGCGCAGGCCAATGGCCTGAGCGCAGGCCAATGGCCTGAGCGCAGGCCAATGGCCTGAGCGCAGGCCAATGGCCTGAGCGCAGGCCAGGCCTGCTGGTTTTATACCTGCTGCTGGGATTGACAAAGCTGCCTCTGATTGGTTGCAAAGGCTGCTGGGATTGACAAGGCTGCCTCTGGTTGGTTAACCAGGCATTCTTTGATTGACAAGGCATCTGTCCCTCCCCTTCACCTCATTGCTCACCAATTAACCCATTAACTAACGTCTAGCCGAACCAATCAACCCACTTGAAGGATTACTGTTCATCTTTTTTTCTTAGGGTGTCCCTTTGTTCATTGGAGAAATGTTGGGGGGTATGGAGTTCTCCGACTCCCGAGCCATCTGAAGGCAAGCCTGTACAGTGAAGGGTTTTGTTTAAAAAGTCTAGTGTTTTATTATGTTTCTATACATGTTGGATGCCGCCCAGCGTGCCTGGGGCAACCCAGTCCGTTGCGTGGGGCATAAAGAATAAAATTATCATTATGGAATGGGGCGACCCGCTGTGTGTGTGTGTGTGTGTGTGTGTGTTTGTGATTAATGCACTTGGAGGGAAGAGCTGGCTGGAACTCTAAACAGAAGCAGCAGAACGCACTGCAACATTTGGTTGCAGGTCCCATTTGCCACATACCACAGATGAAGTCCCTACTTTGAAGCATTTACCATATAGAAATCCTCCTCCTCCTTTTGGACTGACAAGTGTAAAAGCATGAGACAAAAGGAGCTGGAAGGAAAGAGGAAACTTTGCACAATCTGGAAGAGAGTGAAAGAAGAAAAGAGTGGTAAAGGAACTAAACAAAACACACACACACACACACACACACACACACACACACACACACAATAGGTGGGGGGGGGAGAAGAAAAAAATCCAAATCAAGAGGGAAAAGAGAGAGAGAAATTGGGTGGCCTGAGCGCAGGCCAATGGCCTGAGCGCAGGCCAATGGCCTGAGCGCAGGCCAATGGCCTGAGCGCAGGCCAATGGCCTGAGCGCAGGCCAATGGCCTGAGCGCAGGCCAATGGCCTGAGCGCAGGCCAATGGCCTGAGCGCAGGCCA
>NC_138751.1:40601321-40618821 GCF_965113315.1 Podarcis vaucheri | reverse complement strand
ATCTGTCCCTCCCCTTCACCTCATTGCTCACCAATTAACCCATTAACTAACGTCTAGCCGAACTAATCAACCCACTTGAAGGATTACTGTTCATCTTTTTTTCTTAGGGTGTCCCTTTGTTCATTGGAGAAATGTTGGGGGGTATGGAGTTCTCCGACTCCCGAGCCATCTGAAGGCAAGCCTGTACAGTGAAGGGTTTTGTTTAAAACGTCTAGTGTTTTATTATGTTTCTATACATGTTGGATGCCGCCCAGCGTGCCTGGGGCAACCCAGTCCGTTGCGTGGGGCATAAAGAATAAAATTATCATTATGGAATGGGGCGACCCGCTGTGTGTGTGTGTGTGTGTGTGTGTTTGTGATTAATGCACTTGGAGGGAAGAGCTGGCTGGAACTCTAAACAGAAGCAGCAGAACGCACTGCAACATTTGGTTGCAGGTCCCATTTGCCACATACCACAGATGAAGTCCCTACTTTGAAGCATTTACCATATAGAAATCCTCCTCCTCCTTTTGGACTGACAAGTGTAAAAGCATGAGACAAAAGGAGCTGGAAGGAAAGAGGAAACTTTGCACAATCTGGAAGAGAGTGAAAGAAGAAAAGAGTGGTAAAGGAACTAAACAAAAACACACACACACACACACACACACACACACACACACACACACAATAGGTGGGGGGGGAGAAGAAAAAAATCCAAATCAAGAGGGAAAAGAGAGAGAGAAATTGGGTGGCCTGAGCGCAGGCCAATGGCCTGCTGGTTTTATACCTGCTGCTGGGATTGACAAAGCTGCCTCTGATTGGTTGCAAAGGCTGCTGGGATTGACAAGGCTGCCTCTGGTTGGTTAACCAGGCATTCTTTGATTGACAAGGCATCTGTCCCTCCCCTTCACCTCATTGCTCACCAATTAACCCATTAACTAACGTCTAGCCGAACCAATCAACCCACTTGAAGGATTACTGTTCATCTTTTTTTCTTAGGGTGTCCCTTTGTTCATTGGAGAAATGTTGGGGGGTATGGAGTTCTCCGACTCCCGAGCCATCTGAAGGCAAGCCTGTACAGTGAAGGGTTTTGTTTAAAACGTCTAGTGTTTTATTATGTTTCTATACATGTTGGATGCCGCCCAGCGTGCCTGGGGCAACCCAGTCCGTTGCGTGGGGCATAAAGAATAAAATTATCATTATGGAATGGGGCGACCCGCTGTGTGTGTGTGTGTGTGTGTGTGTGTGTGTGTTTGTGATTAATGCACTTGGAGGGAAGAGCTGGCTGGAACTCTAAACAGAAGCAGCAGAACGCACTGCAACATTTGGTTGCAGGTCCCATTTGCCACATACCACAGATGAAGTCCCTACTTTGAAGCATTTACCATATAGAAATCCTCCTCCTCCTTTTGGACTGACAAGTGTAAAAGCATGAGACAAAAGGAGCTGGAAGGAAAGAGGAAACTTTGCACAATCTGGAAGAGAGTGAAAGAAGAAAAGAGTGGTAAAGGAACTAAACAAAACACACACACACACACACACACACACACACACACACACACAATAGGTGGGGGGGGGGGAGAAGAAAAAAATCCAAATCAAGAGGGAAAAGAGAGAGAGAAATTGGGTGGCCTGAGCGCAGGCCAATGGCCTGCTGGTTTTATACCTGCTGCTGGGATTGACAAAGCTGCCTCTGATTGGTTGCAAAGCCTGCTGGGATTGACAAGGCTGCCTCTGGTTGGTTAACCAGGCATTCTTTGATTGACAAGGCATCTGTCCCTCCCCTTCACCTCATTGCTCACCAATTAACCCATTAACTAACGTCTAGCCGAACCAATCAACCCACTTGAAGGATTACTGTTCATCTTTTTTTCTTAGGGTGTCCCTTTGTTCATTGGAGAAATGTTGGGGGGTATGGAGTTCTCCGACTCCCGAGCCATCTGAAGGCAAGCCTGTACAGTGAAGGGTTTTGTTTAAAACGTCTAGTGTTTTATTATGTTTCTATACATGTTGGATGCCGCCCAGCGTGCCTGGGGCAACCCAGTCCGTTGCGTGGGGCATAAAGAATAAAATTATCATTATGGAATGGGGCGACCCGCTGTGTGTGTGTGTGTGTGTGTGTGTTTGTGATTAATGCACTTGGAGGGAAGAGCTGGCTGGAACTCTAAACAGAAGCAGCAGAACGCACTGCAACATTTGGTTGCAGGTCCCATTTGCCACATACCACAGATGAAGTCCCTACTTTGAAGCATTTACCATATAGAAATCCTCCTCCTCCTTTTGGACTGACAAGTGTAAAAGCATGAGACAAAAGGAGCTGGAAGGAAAGAGGAAACTTTGCACAATCTGGAAGAGAGTGAAAGAAGAAAAGAGTGGTAAAGGAACTAAACAAAACACACACACACACACACACACACACACACACACACACACACACACAATAGGTGGGGGGGGGGAGAAGAAAAAAATCCAAATCAAGAGGGAAAAGAGAGAGAGAAATTGGGTGGCCTGAGCGCAGGCCAATGGCCTGCTGGTTTTATACCTGCTGCTGGGATTGACAAAGCTGCCTCTGATTGGTTGCAAAGGCTGCTGGGATTGACAAGGCTGCCTCTGGTTGGTTAACCAGGCATTCTTTGATTGACAAGGCATCTGTCCCTCCCCTTCACCTCATTGCTCACCAATTAACCCATTAACTAACGTCTAGCCGAACCAATCAACCCACTTGAAGGATTACTGTTCATCTTTTTTTCTTAGGGTGTCCCTTTGTTCATTGGAGAAATGTTGGGGGGTATGGAGTTCTCCGACTCCCGAGCCATCTGAAGGCAAGCCTGTACAGTGAAGGGTTTTGTTTAAAACGTCTAGTGTTTTATTATGTTTCTATACATGTTGGATGCCGCCCAGCGTGCCTGGGGCAACCCAGTCCGTTGCGTGGGGCATAAAGAATAAAATTATCATTATGGAATGGGGCGACCCGCTGTGTGTGTGTGTGTGTGTGTGTGTGTGTTTGTGATTAATGCACTTGGAGGGAAGAGCTGGCTGGAACTCTAAACAGAAGCAGCAGAACGCACTGCAACATTTGGTTGCAGGTCCCATTTGCCACATACCACAGATGAAGTCCCTACTTTGAAGCATTTACCATATAGAAATCCTCCTCCTCCTTTTGGACTGACAAGTGTAAAAGCATGAGACAAAAGGAGCTGGAAGGAAAGAGGAAACTTTGCACAATCTGGAAGAGAGTGAAAGAAGAAAAGAGTGGTAAAGGAACTAAACAAAACACACACACACACACACACACACACACACACACACACACACAATAGGTGGGGGGGGAGAAGAAAAAAATCCAAATCAAGAGGGAAAAGAGAGAGAGAAATTGGGTGGCCTGAGCGCAGGCCAATGGCCTGAGCGCAGGCCAATGGCCTGAGCGCAGGCCAATGGCCTGAGCGCAGGCCAATGGCCTGAGCGCAGGCCAATGGCCTGAGCGCAGGCCAATGGCCTGAGCGCAGGCCAATGGCCTGAGCGCAGGCCAATGGCCTGAGCGCAGGCCAATGGCCTGAGCGCAGGCCAATGGCCTGAGCGCAGGCCAATGGCCTGAGCGCAGGCCAATGGCCTGAGCGCAGGCCAATGGCCTGAGCGCAGGCCAATGGCCTGAGCGCAGGCCAATGGCCTGAGCGCAGGCCAGGCCTGCTGGTTTTATACCTGCTGCTGGGATTGACAAAGCTGCCTCTGATTGGTTGCAAAGGCTGCTGGGATTGACAAGGCTGCCTCTGGTTGGTTAACCAGGCATTCTTTGATTGACAAGGCATCTGTCCCTCCCCTTCACCTCATTGCTCACCAATTAACCCATTAACTAACGTCTAGCCGAACCAATCAACCCACTTGAAGGATTACTGTTCATCTTTTTTTCTTAGGGTGTCCCTTTGTTCATTGGAGAAATGTTGGGGGGTATGGAGTTCTCCGACTCCCGAGCCATCTGAAGGCAAGCCTGTACAGTGAAGGGTTTTGTTTAAAACGTCTAGTGTTTTATTATGTTTCTATACATGTTGGATGCCGCCCAGCGTGCCTGGGGCAACCCAGTCCGTTGCGTGGGGCATAAAGAATAAAATTATCATTATGGAATGGGGCGACCCGCTGTGTGTGTGTGTGTGTGTGTGTGTTTGTGATTAATGCACTTGGAGGGAAGAGCTGGCTGGAACTCTAAACAGAAGCAGCAGAACGCACTGCAACATTTGGTTGCAGGTCCCATTTGCCACATACCACAGATGAAGTCCCTACTTTGAAGCATTTACCATATAGAAATCCTCCTCCTCCTTTTGGACTGACAAGTGTAAAAGCATGAGACAAAAGGAGCTGGAAGGAAAGAGGAAACTTTGCACAATCTGGAAGAGAGTGAAAGAAGAAAAGAGTGGTAAAGGAACTAAACAAAACACACACACACACACACACACACACACACACAATAGGTGGGGGGGGGGAGAAGAAAAAAATCCAAATCAAGAGGGAAAAGAGAGAGAGAAATTGGGTGGCCTGAGCGCAGGCCAATGGCCTGAGCGCAGGCCAGGCCTGCTGGTTTTATACCTGCTGCTGGGATTGACAAAGCTGCCTCTGATTGGTTGCAAAGGCTGCTGGGATTGACAAGGCTGCCTCTGGTTGGTTAACCAGGCATTCTTTGATTGACAAGGCATCTGTCCCTCCCCTTCACCTCATTGCTCACCAATTAACCCATTAACTAACGTCTAGCCGAACCAATCAACCCACTTGAAGGATTACTGTTCATCTTTTTTTCTTAGGGTGTCCCTTTGTTCATTGGAGAAATGTTGGGGGGTATGGAGTTCTCCGACTCCCGAGCCATCTGAAGGCAAGCCTGTACAGTGAAGGGTTTTGTTTAAAACGTCTAGTGTTTTATTATGTTTCTATACATGTTGGATGCCGCCCAGCGTGCCTGGGGCAACCCAGTCCGTTGCGTGGGGCATAAAGAATAAAATTATCATTATGGAATGGGGCGACCCGCTGTGTGTGTGTGTGTGTGTGTGTGTTTGTGATTAATGCACTTGGAGGGAAGAGCTGGCTGGAACTCTAAACAGAAGCAGCAGAACGCACTGCAACATTTGGTTGCAGGTCCCATTTGCCACATACCACAGATGAAGTCCCTACTTTGAAGCATTTACCATATAGAAATCCTCCTCCTCCTTTTGGACTGACAAGTGTAAAAGCATGAGACAAAAGGAGCTGGAAGGAAAGAGGAAACTTTGCACAATCTGGAAGAGAGTGAAAGAAGAAAAGAGTGGTAAAGGAACTAAACAAAACACACACACACACACACACACACACACACACACACACACAATAGGTGGGGGGGGGGGAGAAGAAAAAAATCCAAATCAAGAGGGAAAAGAGAGAGAGAAATTGGGTGGCCTGAGCGCAGGCCAATGGCCTGCTGGTTTTATACCTGCTGCTGGGATTGACAAAGCTGCCTCGGATTGGTTGCAAAGGCTGCTGGGATTGACAAGGCTGCCTCTGGTTGGTTAACCAGGCATTCTTTGATTGACAAGGCATCTGTCCCTCCCCTTCACCTCATTGCTCACCAATTAACCCATTAACTAACGTCTAGCCGAACTAATCAACCCACTTGAAGGATTACTGTTCATCTTTTTTTCTTAGGGTGTCCCTTTGTTCATTGGAGAAATGTTGGGGGGTATGGAGTTCTCCGACTCCCGAGCCATCTGAAGGCAAGCCTGTACAGTGAAGGGTTTTGTTTAAAACGTCTAGTGTTTTATTATGTTTCTATACATGTTGGATGCCGCCCAGCGTGCCTGGGGCAACCCAGTCCGTTGCGTGGGGCATAAAGAATAAAATTATCATTATGGAATGGGGCGACCCGCTGTGTGTGTGTGTGTGTGTGTGTGTTTGTGATTAATGCACTTGGAGGGAAGAGCTGGCTGGAACTCTAAACAGAAGCAGCAGAACGCACTGCAACATTTGGTTGCAGGTCCCATTTGCCACATACCACAGATGAAGTCCCTACTTTGAAGCATTTACCATATAGAAATCCTCCTCCTCCTTTTGGACTGACAAGTGTAAAAGCATGAGACAAAAGGAGCTGGAAGGAAAGAGGAAACTTTGCACAATCTGGAAGAGAGTGAAAGAAGAAAAGAGTGGTAAAGGAACTAAACAAAAAAACACACACACACACACACACACACACACACACAATAGGTGGGGGGGGAGAAGAAAAAAATCCAAATCAAGAGGGAAAAGAGAGAGAGAAATTGGGTGGCCTGAGCGCAGGCCAATGGCCTGCTGGTTTTATACCTGCTGCTGGGATTGACAAAGCTGCCTCTGATTGGTTGCAAAGGCTGCTGGGATTGACAAGGCTGCCTCTGGTTGGTTAACCAGGCATTCTTTGATTGACAAGGCATCTGTCCCTCCCCTTCACCTCATTGCTCACCAATTAACCCATTAACTAACGTCTAGCCGAACCAATCAACCCACTTGAAGGATTACTGTTCATCTTTTTTTCTTAGGGTGTCCCTTTGTTCATTGGAGAAATGTTGGGGGGTATGGAGTTCTCCGACTCCCGAGCCATCTGAAGGCAAGCCTGTACAGTGAAGGGTTTTGTTTAAAACGTCTAGTGTTTTATTATGTTTCTATACATGTTGGATGCCGCCCAGCGTGCCTGGGGCAACCCAGTCCGTTGCGTGGGGCATAAAGAATAAAATTATCATTATGGAATGGGGCGACCCGCTGTGTGTGTGTGTGTGTGTGTGTGTGTTTGTGATTAATGCACTTGGAGGGAAGAGCTGGCTGGAACTCTAAACAGAAGCAGCAGAACGCACTGCAACATTTGGTTGCAGGTCCCATTTGCCACATACCACAGATGAAGTCCCTACTTTGAAGCATTTACCATATAGAAATCCTCCTCCTCCTTTTGGACTGACAAGTGTAAAAGCATGAGACAAAAGGAGCTGGAAGGAAAGAGGAAACTTTGCACAATCTGGAAGAGAGTGAAAGAAGAAAAGAGTGGTAAAGGAACTAAACAAAACACACACACACACACACACACACACACACACACACACACACACACAATAGGTGGGGGGGGGGGAGAAGAAAAAAATCCAAATCAAGAGGGAAAAGAGAGAGAGAAATTGGGTGGCCTGAGCGCAGGCCAATGGCCTGCTGGTTTTATACCTGCTGCTGGGATTGACAAAGCTGCCTCGGATTGGTTGCAAAGGCTGCTGGGATTGACAAGGCTGCCTCTGGTTGGTTAACCAGGCATTCTTTGATTGACAAGGCATCTGTCCCTCCCCTTCACCTCATTGCTCACCAATTAACCCATTAACTAACGTCTAGCCGAACTAATCAACCCACTTGAAGGATTACTGTTCATCTTTTTTTCTTAGGGTGTCCCTTTGTTCATTGGAGAAATGTTGGGGGGTATGGAGTTCTCCGACTCCCGAGCCATCTGAAGGCAAGCCTGTACAGTGAAGGGTTTTGTTTAAAACGTCTAGTGTTTTATTATGTTTCTATACATGTTGGATGCCGCCCAGCGTGCCTGGGGCAACCCAGTCCGTTGCGTGGGGCATAAAGAATAAAATTATCATTATGGAATGGGGCGACCCGCTGTGTGTGTGTGTGTGTGTTTGTGATTAATGCACTTGGAGGGAAGAGCTGGCTGGAACTCTAAACAGAAGCAGCAGAACGCACTGCAACATTTGGTTGCAGGTCCCATTTGCCACATACCACAGATGAAGTCCCTACTTTGAAGCATTTACCATATAGAAATCCTCCTCCTCCTTTTGGACTGACAAGTGTAAAAGCATGAGACAAAAGGAGCTGGAAGGAAAGAGGAAACTTTGCACAATCTGGAAGAGAGTGAAAGAAGAAAAGAGTGGTAAAGGAACTAAACAAAAACACACACACACACACACACACACACACACAATAGGTGGGGGGGGAGAAGAAAAAAATCCAAATCAAGAGGGAAAAGAGAGAGAGAAATTGGGTGGCCTGAGCGCAGGCCAATGGCCTGCTGGTTTTATACCTGCTGCTGGGATTGACAAAGCTGCCTCTGATTGGTTGCAAAGGCTGCTGGGATTGACAAGGCTGCCTCTGGTTGGTTAACCAGGCATTCTTTGATTGACAAGGCATCTGTCCCTCCCCTTCACCTCATTGCTCACCAATTAACCCATTAACTAACGTCTAGCCGAACCAATCAACCCACTTGAAGGATTACTGTTCATCTTTTTTTCTTAGGGTGTCCCTTTGTTCATTGGAGAAATGTTGGGGGGTATGGAGTTCTCCGACTCCCGAGCCATCTGAAGGCAAGCCTGTACAGTGAAGGGTTTTGTTTAAAACGTCTAGTGTTTTATTATGTTTCTATACATGTTGGATGCCGCCCAGCGTGCCTGGGGCAACCCAGTCCGTTGCGTGGGGCATAAAGAATAAAATTATCATTATGGAATGGGGCGACCCGCTGTGTGTGTGTGTGTGTGTGTGTGTTTGTGATTAATGCACTTGGAGGGAAGAGCTGGCTGGAACTCTAAACAGAAGCAGCAGAACGCACTGCAACATTTGGTTGCAGGTCCCATTTGCCACATACCACAGATGAAGTCCCTACTTTGAAGCATTTACCATATAGAAATCCTCCTCCTCCTTTTGGACTGACAAGTGTAAAAGCATGAGACAAAAGGAGCTGGAAGGAAAGAGGAAACTTTGCACAATCTGGAAGAGAGTGAAAGAAGAAAAGAGTGGTAAAGGAACTAAACAAAACACACACACACACACACACACACACACACACACACACACACACACAATAGGTGGGGGGGGGGAGAAGAAAAAAATCCAAATCAAGAGGGAAAAGAGAGAGAGAAATTGGGTGGCCTGAGCGCAGGCCAATGGCCTGCTGGTTTTATACCTGCTGCTGGGATTGACAAAGCTGCCTCTGATTGGTTGCAAAGGCTGCTGGGATTGACAAGGCTGCCTCTGGTTGGTTAACCAGGCATTCTTTGATTGACAAGGCATCTGTCCCTCCCCTTCACCTCATTGCTCACCAATTAACCCATTAACTAACGTCTAGCCGAACCAATCAACCCACTTGAAGGATTACTGTTCATCTTTTTTTCTTAGGGTGTCCCTTTGTTCATTGGAGAAATGTTGGGGGGTATGGAGTTCTCCGACTCCCGAGCCATCTGAAGGCAAGCCTGTACAGTGAAGGGTTTTGTTTAAAACGTCTAGTGTTTTATTATGTTTCTATACATGTTGGATGCCGCCCAGCGTGCCTGGGGCAACCCAGTCCGTTGCGTGGGGCATAAAGAATAAAATTATCATTATGGAATGGGGCGACCCGCTGTGTGTGTGTGTGTGTGTGTGTGTTTGTGATTAATGCACTTGGAGGGAAGAGCTGGCTGGAACTCTAAACAGAAGCAGCAGAACGCACTGCAACATTTGGTTGCAGGTCCCATTTGCCACATACCACAGATGAAGTCCCTACTTTGAAGCATTTACCATATAGAAATCCTCCTCCTCCTTTTGGACTGACAAGTGTAAAAGCATGAGACAAAAGGAGCTGGAAGGAAAGAGGAAACTTTGCACAATCTGGAAGAGAGTGAAAGAAGAAAAGAGTGGTAAAGGAACTAAACAAAACACACACACACACACACACACACACACACACACACACACACACAATAGGTGGGGGGGGGAGAAGAAAAAAATCCAAATCAAGAGGGAAAAGAGAGAGAGAAATTGGGTGGCCTGAGCGCAGGCCAATGGCCTGCTGGTTTTATACCTGCTGCTGGGATTGACAAAGCTGCCTCTGATTGGTTGCAAAGGCTGCTGGGATTGACAAGGCTGCCTCTGGTTGGTTAACCAGGCATTCTTTGATTGACAAGGCATCTGTCCCTCCCCTTCACCTCATTGCTCACCAATTAACCCATTAACTAACGTCTAGCCGAACCAATCAACCCACTTGAAGGATTACTGTTCATCTTTTTTTCTTAGGGTGTCCCTTTGTTCATTGGAGAAATGTTGGGGGGTATGGAGTTCTCCGACTCCCGAGCCATCTGAAGGCAAGCCTGTACAGTGAAGGGTTTTGTTTAAAACGTCTAGTGTTTTATTATGTTTCTATACATGTTGGATGCCGCCCAGCGTGCCTGGGGCAACCCAGTCCGTTGCGTGGGGCATAAAGAATAAAATTATCATTATGGAATGGGGCGACCCGCTGTGTGTGTGTGTGTGTGTGTGTGTTTGTGATTAATGCACTTGGAGGGAAGAGCTGGCTGGAACTCTAAACAGAAGCAGCAGAACGCACTGCAACATTTGGTTGCAGGTCCCATTTGCCACATACCACAGATGAAGTCCCTACTTTGAAGCATTTACCATATAGAAATCCTCCTCCTCCTTTTGGACTGACAAGTGTAAAAGCATGAGACAAAAGGAGCTGGAAGGAAAGAGGAAACTTTGCACAATCTGGAAGAGAGTGAAAGAAGAAAAGAGTGGTAAAGGAACTAAACAAAACACACACACACACACACACACACACACACACACACAATAGGTGGGGGGGGGGAGAAGAAAAAAATCCAAATCAAGAGGGAAAAGAGAGAGAGAAATTGGGTGGCCTGAGCGCAGGCCAATGGCCTGAGCGCAGGCCAGGCCTGCTGGTTTTATACCTGCTGCTGGGATTGACAAAGCTGCCTCTGATTGGTTGCAAAGGCTGCTGGGATTGACAAGGCTGCCTCTGGTTGGTTAACCAGGCATTCTTTGATTGACAAGGCATCTGTCCCTCCCCTTCACCTCATTGCTCACCAATTAACCCATTAACTAACGTCTAGCCGAACCAATCAACCCACTTGAAGGATTACTGTTCATCTTTTTTTCTTAGGGTGTCCCTTTGTTCATTGGAGAAATGTTGGGGGGTATGGAGTTCTCCGACTCCCGAGCCATCTGAAGGCAAGCCTGTACAGTGAAGGGTCAGTGAAGGGTTTTGTTTAAAACGTCTAGTGTTTTATTATGTTTCTATACATGTTGGATGCCGCCCAGCGTGCCTGGGGCAACCCAGTCCGTTGCGTGGGGCATAAAGAATAAAATTATCATTATGGAATGGGGCGACCCGCTGTGTGTGTGTGTGTGTGTGTTTGTGATTAATGCACTTGGAGGGAAGAGCTGGCTGGAACTCTAAACAGAAGCAGCAGAACGCACTGCAACATTTGGTTGCAGGTCCCATTTGCCACATACCACAGATGAAGTCCCTACTTTGAAGCATTTACCATATAGAAATCCTCCTCCTCCTTTTGGACTGACAAGTGTAAAAGCATGAGACAAAAGGAGCTGGAAGGAAAGAGGAAACTTTGCACAATCTGGAAGAGAGTGAAAGAAGAAAAGAGTGGTAAAGGAACTAAACAAAACACACACACACACACACACACACACACACAATAGGTGGGGGGGGGGAGAAGAAAAAAATCCAAATCAAGAGGGAAAAGAGAGAGAGAAATTGGGTGGCCTGAGCGCAGGCCAATGGCCTGCTGGTTTTATACCTGCTGCTGGGATTGACAAAGCTGCCTCTGATTGGTTGCAAAGGCTGCTGGGATTGACAAGGCTGCCTCTGGTTGGTTAACCAGGCATTCTTTGATTGACAAGGCATCTGTCCCTCCCCTTCACCTCATTGCTCACCAATTAACCCATTAACTAACGTCTAGCCGAACCAATCAACCCACTTGAAGGATTACTGTTCATCTTTTTTTCTTAGGGTGTCCCTTTGTTCATTGGAGAAATGTTGGGGGGTATGGAGTTCTCCGACTCCCGAGCCATCTGAAGGCAAGCCTGTACAGTGAAGGGTTTTGTTTAAAACGTCTAGTGTTTTATTATGTTTCTATACATGTTGGATGCCGCCCAGCGTGCCTGGGGCAACCCAGTCCGTTGCGTGGGGCATAAAGAATAAAATTATCATTATGGAATGGGGCGACCCGCTGTGTGTGTGTGTGTGTGTGTGTGTTTGTGATTAATGCACTTGGAGGGAAGAGCTGGCTGGAACTCTAAACAGAAGCAGCAGAACGCACTGCAACATTTGGTTGCAGGTCCCATTTGCCACATACCACAGATGAAGTCCCTACTTTGAAGCATTTACCATATAGAAATCCTCCTCCTCCTTTTGGACTGACAAGTGTAAAAGCATGAGACAAAAGGAGCTGGAAGGAAAGAGGAAACTTTGCACAATCTGGAAGAGAGTGAAAGAAGAAAAGAGTGGTAAAGGAACTAAATGGCCTGAGCGCAGGCCAGGCCTGCTGGTTTTATACCTGCTGCTGGGATTGACAAAGCTGCCTCTGATTGGTTGCAAAGGCTGCTGGGATTGACAAGGCTGCCTCTGGTTGGTTAACCAGGCATTCTTTGATTGACAAGGCATCTGTCCCTCCCCTTCACCTCATTGCTCACCAATTAACCCATTAACTAACGTCTAGCCGAACCAATCAACCCACTTGAAGGATTACTGTTCATCTTTTTTTCTTAGGGTGTCCCTTTGTTCATTGGAGAAATGTTGGGGGGTATGGAGTTCTCCGACTCCCGAGCCATCTGAAGGCAAGCCTGTACAGTGAAGGGTTTTGTTTAAAACGTCTAGTGTTTTATTATGTTTCTATACATGTTGGATGCCGCCCAGCGTGCCTGGGGCAACCCAGTCCGTTGCGTGGGGCATAAAGAATAAAATTATCATTATGGAATGGGGCGACCCGCTGTGTGTGTGTGTGTGTGTGTGTGTTTGTGATTAATGCACTTGGAGGGAAGAGCTGGCTGGAACTCTAAACAGAAGCAGCAGAACGCACTGCAACATTTGGTTGCAGGTCCCATTTGCCACATACCACAGATGAAGTCCCTACTTTGAAGCATTTACCATATAGAAATCCTCCTCCTCCTTTTGGACTGACAAGTGTAAAAGCATGAGACAAAAGGAGCTGGAAGGAAAGAGGAAACTTTGCACAATCTGGAAGAGAGTGAAAGAAGAAAAGAGTGGTAAAGGAACTAAACAAACACACACACACACACACACACACACACACACAATAGGTGGGGGGGGGAGAAGAAAAAAATCCAAATCAAGAGGGAAAAGAGAGAGAGAAATTGGGTGGCCTGAGCGCAGGCCAATGGCCTGAGCGCAGGCCAATGGCCTGAGCGCAGGCCAATGGCCTGAGCGCAGGCCAATGGCCTGAGCGCAGGCCAATGGCCTGAGCGCAGGCCAATGGCCTGAGCGCAGGCCAATGGCCTGAGCGCAGGCCAATGGCCTGAGCGCAGGCCAATGGCCTGAGCGCAGGCCAATGGCCTGAGCGCAGGCCAATGGCCTGAGCGCAGGCCAATGGCCTGAGCGCAGGCCAATGGCCTGAGCGCAGGCCAATGGCCTGAGCGCAGGCCAATGGCCTGAGCGCAGGCCAGGCCTGCTGGTTTTATACCTGCTGCTGGGATTGACAAAGCTGCCTCTGATTGGTTGCAAAGGCTGCTGGGATTGACAAGGCTGCCTCTGGTTGGTTAACCAGGCATTCTTTGATTGACAAGGCATCTGTCCCTCCCCTTCACCTCATTGCTCACCAATTAACCCATTAACTAACGTCTAGCCGAACCAATCAACCCACTTGAAGGATTACTGTTCATCTTTTTTTCTTAGGGTGTCCCTTTGTTCATTGGAGAAATGTTGGGGGGTATGGAGTTCTCCGACTCCCGAGCCATCTGAAGGCAAGCCTGTACAGTGAAGGGTTTTGTTTAAAACGTCTAGTGTTTTATTATGTTTCTATACATGTTGGATGCCGCCCAGCGTGCCTGGGGCAACCCAGTCCGTTGCGTGGGGCATAAAGAATAAAATTATCATTATGGAATGGGGCGACCCGCTGTGTGTGTGTGTGTGTGTGTGTGTTTGTGATTAATGCACTTGGAGGGAAGAGCTGGCTGGAACTCTAAACAGAAGCAGCAGAACGCACTGCAACATTTGGTTGCAGGTCCCATTTGCCACATACCACAGATGAAGTCCCTACTTTGAAGCATTTACCATATAGAAATCCTCCTCCTCCTTTTGGACTGACAAGTGTAAAAGCATGAGACAAAAGGAGCTGGAAGGAAAGAGGAAACTTTGCACAATCTGGAAGAGAGTGAAAGAAGAAAAGAGTGGTAAAGGAACTAAACAAAACACACACACACACACACACACACAATAGGTGGGGGGGGGAGAAGAAAAAAATCCAAATCAAGAGGGAAAAGAGAGAGAGAAATTGGGTGGCCTGAGCGCAGGCCAATGGCCTGCTGGTTTTATACCTGCTGCTGGGATTGACAAAGCTGCCTCTGATTGGTTGCAAAGGCTGCTGGGATTGACAAGGCTGCCTCTGGTTGGTTAACCAGGCATTCTTTGATTGACAAGGCATCTGTCCCTCCCCTTCACCTCATTGCTCACCAATTAACCCATTAACTAACGTCTAGCCGAACCAATCAACCCACTTGAAGGATTACTGTTCATCTTTTTTTCTTAGGGTGTCCCTTTGTTCATTGGAGAAATGTTGGGGGGTATGGAGTTCTCCGACTCCCGAGCCATCTGAAGGCAAGCCTGTACAGTGAAGGGTTTTGTTTAAAACGTCTAGTGTTTTATTATGTTTCTATACATGTTGGATGCCGCCCAGCGTGCCTGGGGCAACCCAGTCCGTTGCGTGGGGCATAAAGAATAAAATTATCATTATGGAATGGGGCGACCCGCTGTGTGTGTGTGTGTGTGTGTGTTTGTGATTAATGCACTTGGAGGGAAGAGCTGGCTGGAACTCTAAACAGAAGCAGCAGAACGCACTGCAACATTTGGTTGCAGGTCCCATTTGCCACATACCACAGATGAAGTCCCTACTTTGAAGCATTTACCATATAGAAATCCTCCTCCTCCTTTTGGACTGACAAGTGTAAAAGCATGAGACAAAAGGAGCTGGAAGGAAAGAGGAAACTTTGCACAATCTGGAAGAGAGTGAAAGAAGAAAAGAGTGGTAAAGGAACTAAACAAAACACACACACACACACACACACACACACAAACACACAATAGGTGGGGGGGGAGAAGAAAAAAATCCAAATCAAGAGGGAAAAGAGAGAGAGAAATTGGGTGGCCTGAGCGCAGGCCAATGGCCTGAGCGCAGGCCAATGGCCTGCTGGTTTTATACCTGCTGCTGGGATTGACAAAGCTGCCTCTGATTGGTTGCAAAGGCTGCTGGGATTGACAAGGCTGCCTCTGGTTGGTTAACCAGGCATTCTTTGATTGACAAGGCATCTGTCCCTCCCCTTCACCTCATTGCTCACCAATTAACCCATTAACTAACGTCTAGCCGAACCAATCAACCCACTTAAAGGATTACTGTTCATCTTTTTTTCTTAGGGTGTCCCTTTGTTCATTGGAGAAATGTTGGGGGGTATGGAGTTCTCCGACTCCCGAGCCATCTGAAGGCAAGCCTGTACAGTGAAGGGTTTTGTTTAAAACGTCTAGTGTTTTATTATGTTTCTATACATGTTGGATGCCGCCCAGCGTGCCTGGGGCAACCCAGTCCGTTGCGTGGGGCATAAAGAATAAAATTATCATTATGGAATGGGGCGACCCGCTGTGTGTGTGTGTGTGTGTGTGTGTTTGTGATTAATGCACTTGGAGGGAAGAGCTGGCTGGAACTCTAAACAGAAGCAGCAGAACGCACTGCAACATTTGGTTGCAGGTCCCATTTGCCACATACCACAGATGAAGTCCCTACTTTGAAGCATTTACCATATAGAAATCCTCCTCCTCCTTTTGGACTGACAAGTGTAAAAGCATGAGACAAAAGGAGCTGGAAGGAAAGAGGAAACTTTGCACAATCTGGAAGAGAGTGAAAGAAGAAAAGAGTGGTAAAGGAACTAAACAAAACACACACACACACACACACACACACACAATAGGTGGGGGGGGGGAGAAGAAAAAAATCCAAATCAAGAGGGAAAAGAGAGAGAGAAATTGGGTGGCCTGAGCGCAGGCCAATGGCCTGAGCGCAGGCCAATGGCCTGAGCGCAGGCCAATGGCCTGAGCGCAGGCCAATGGCCTGAGCGCAGGCCAATGGCCTGAGCGCAGGCCAATGGCCTGAGCGCAGGCCAATGGCCTGAGCGCAGGCCAATGGCCTGAGCGCAGGCCAATGGCCTGAGCGCAGGCCAATGGCCTGAGCGCAGGCCAATGGCCTGAGCGCAGGCCAATGGCCTGAGCGCAGGCCAATGGCCTGAGCGCAGGCCAATGGCCTGAGCGCAGGCCAGGCCTGCTGGTTTTATACCTGCTGCTGGGATTGACAAAGCTGCCTCTGATTGGTTGCAAAGGCTGCTGGGATTGACAAGGCTGCCTCTGGTTGGTTAACCAGGCATTCTTTGATTGACAAGGCATCTGTCCCTCCCCTTCACCTCATTGCTCACCAATTAACCCATTAACTAACGTCTAGCCGAACCAATCAACCCACTTGAAGGATTACTGTTCATCTTTTTTTCTTAGGGTGTCCCTTTGTTCATTGGAGAAATGTTGGGGGGTATGGAGTTCTCCGACTCCCGAGCCATCTGAAGGCAAGCCTGTACAGTGAAGGGTTTTGTTTAAAACGTCTAGTGTTTTATTATGTTTCTATACATGTTGGATGCCGCCCAGCGTGCCTGGGGCAACCCAGTCCGTTGCGTGGGGCATAAAGAATAAAATTATCATTATGGAATGGGGCGACCCGCTGTGTGTGTGTGTGTGTGTGTGTGTTTGTGATTAATGCACTTGGAGGGAAGAGCTGGCTGGAACTCTAAACAGAAGCAGCAGAACGCACTGCAACATTTGGTTGCAGGTCCCATTTGCCACATACCACAGATGAAGTCCCTACTTTGAAGCATTTACCATATAGAAATCCTCCTCCTCCTTTTGGACTGACAAGTGTAAAAGCATGAGACAAAAGGAGCTGGAAGGAAAGAGGAAACTTTGCACAATCTGGAAGAGAGTGAAAGAAGAAAAGAGTGGTAAAGGAACTAAACAAAACACACACACACACACACACACACACACACACAATAGGTGGGGGGGGGAGAAGAAAAAAATCCAAATCAAGAGGGAAAAGAGAGAGAGAAATTGGGTGGCCTGAGCGCAGGCCAATGGCCTGAGCGCAGGCCAATGGCCTGAGCGCAGGCCAATGGCCTGAGCGCAGGCCAATGGCCTGAGCGCAGGCCAATGGCCTGAGCGCAGGCCAATGGCCTGAGCGCAGGCCAATGGCCTGAGCGCAGGCCAATGGCCTGAGCGCAGGCCAATGGCCTGAGCGCAGGCCAATGGCCTGAGCGCAGGCCAATGGCCTGAGCGCAGGCCAATGGCCTGAGCGCAGGCCAATGGCCTGAGCGCAGGCCAATGGCCTGAGCGCAGGCCAATGGCCTGAGCGCAGGCCAGGCCTGCTGGTTTTATACCTGCTGCTGGGATTGACAAAGCTGCCTCTGATTGGTTGCAAAGGCTGCTGGGATTGACAAGGCTGCCTCTGGTTGG
>NC_138751.1:40588821-40596321 GCF_965113315.1 Podarcis vaucheri | reverse complement strand
AGGTGGGGGGGGGAGAAGAAAAAAATCCAAATCAAGAGGGAAAAGAGAGAGAGAAATTGGGTGGCCTGAGCGCAGGCCAATGGCCTGCTGGTTTTATACCTGCTGCTGGGATTGACAAAGCTGCCTCTGATTGGTTGCAAAGGCTGCTGGGATTGACAAGGCTGCCTCTGGTTGGTTAACCAGGCATTCTTTGATTGACAAGGCATCTGTCCCTCCCCTTCACCTCATTGCTCACCAATTAACCCATTAACTAACGTCTAGCCGAACCAATCAACCCACTTGAAGGATTACTGTTCATCTTTTTTTCTTAGGGTGTCCCTTTGTTCATTGGAGAAATGTTGGGGGGTATGGAGTTCTCCGACTCCCGAGCCATCTGAAGGCAAGCCTGTACAGTGAAGGGTTTTGTTTAAAACGTCTAGTGTTTTATTATGTTTCTATACATGTTGGATGCCGCCCAGCGTGCCTGGGGCAACCCAGTCCGTTGCGTGGGGTATAAAGAATAAAATTATCATTATGGAATGGGGCGACCCGCTGTGTGTGTGTGTGTGTGTGTGTGTTTGTGATTAATGCACTTGGAGGGAAGAGCTGGCTGGAACTCTAAACAGAAGCAGCAGAACGCACTGCAACATTTGGTTGCAGGTCCCATTTGCCACATACCACAGATGAAGTCCCTACTTTGAAGCATTTACCATATAGAAATCCTCCTCCTCCTTTTGGACTGACAAGTGTAAAAGCATGAGACAAAAGGAGCTGGAAGGAAAGAGGAAACTTTGCACAATCTGGAAGAGAGTGAAAGAAGAAAAGAGTGGTAAAGGAACTAAACAAAACACACACACACACACACACACACACACACACAATAGGTGGGGGGGGGAGAAGAAAAAAATCCAAATCAAGAGGGAAAAGAGAGAGAGAAATTGGGTGGCCTGAGCGCAGGCCAATGGCCTGAGCGCAGGCCAATGGCCTGCTGGTTTTATACCTGCTGCTGGGATTGACAAAGCTGCCTCTGATTGGTTGCAAAGGCTGCTGGGATTGACAAGGCTGCCTCTGGTTGGTTAACCAGGCATTCTTTGATTGACAAGGCATCTGTCCCTCCCCTTCACCTCATTGCTCACCAATTAACCCATTAACTAACGTCTAGCCGAACCAATCAACCCACTTGAAGGATTACTGTTCATCTTTTTTTCTTAGGGTGTCCCTTTGTTCATTGGAGAAATGTTGGGGGGTATGGAGTTCTCCGACTCCCGAGCCATCTGAAGGCAAGCCTGTACAGTGAAGGGTTTTGTTTAAAACGTCTAGTGTTTTATTATGTTTCTATACATGTTGGATGCCGCCCAGCGTGCCTGGGGCAACCCAGTCCGTTGCGTGGGGCATAAAGAATAAAATTATCATTATGGAATGGGGCGACCCGCTGTGTGTGTGTGTGTGTGTGTGTGTTTGTGATTAATGCACTTGGAGGGAAGAGCTGGCTGGAACTCTAAACAGAAGCAGCAGAACGCACTGCAACATTTGGTTGCAGGTCCCATTTGCCACATACCACAGATGAAGTCCCTACTTTGAAGCATTTACCATATAGAAATCCTCCTCCTCCTTTTGGACTGACAAGTGTAAAAGCATGAGACAAAAGGAGCTGGAAGGAAAGAGGAAACTTTGCACAATCTGGAAGAGAGTGAAAGAAGAAAAGAGTGGTAAAGGAACTAAACAAAAAAAAAAAAAAACACACACACACACACACACACACAATAGGTGGGGGGGGGAGAAGAAAAAAATCCAAATCAAGAGGGAAAAGAGAGAGAGAAATTGGGTGGCCTGAGCGCAGGCCAATGGCCTGCTGGTTTTATACCTGCTGCTGGGATTGACAAAGCTGCCTCTGATTGGTTGCAAAGGCTGCTGGGATTGACAAGGCTGCCTCTGGTTGGTTAACCAGGCATTCTTTGATTGACAAGGCATCTGTCCCTCCCCTTCACCTCATTGCTCACCAATTAACCCATTAACTAACGTCTAGCCGAACCAATCAACCCACTTGAAGGATTACTGTTCATCTTTTTTTCTTAGGGTGTCCCTTTGTTCATTGGAGAAATGTTGGGGGGTATGGAGTTCTCCGACTCCCGAGCCATCTGAAGGCAAGCCTGTACAGTGAAGGGTTTTGTTTAAAACGTCTAGTGTTTTATTATGTTTCTATACATGTTGGATGCCGCCCAGCGTGCCTGGGGCAACCCAGTCCGTTGCGTGGGGCATAAAGAATAAAATTATCATTATGGAATGGGGCGACCCGCTGTGTGTGTGTGTGTGTGTGTGTGTTTGTGATTAATGCACTTGGAGGGAAGAGCTGGCTGGAACTCTAAACAGAAGCAGCAGAACGCACTGCAACATTTGGTTGCAGGTCCCATTTGCCACATACCACAGATGAAGTCCCTACTTTGAAGCATTTACCATATAGAAATCCTCCTCCTCCTTTTGGACTGACAAGTGTAAAAGCATGAGACAAAAGGAGCTGGAAGGAAAGAGGAAACTTTGCACAATCTGGAAGAGAGTGAAAGAAGAAAAGAGTGGTAAAGGAACTAAACAAAACACACACACACACACACACACACAATAGGTGGGGGGGGGAGAAGAAAAAAATCCAAATCAAGAGGGAAAAGAGAGAGAGAAATTGGGTGGCCTGAGCGCAGGCCAATGGCCTGCTGGTTTTATACCTGCTGCTGGGATTGACAAAGCTGCCTCTGATTGGTTGCAAAGGCTGCTGGGATTGACAAGGCTGCCTCTGGTTGGTTAACCAGGCATTCTTTGATTGACAAGGCATCTGTCCCTCCCCTTCACCTCATTGCTCACCAATTAACCCATTAACTAACGTCTAGCCGAACCAATCAACCCACTTGAAGGATTACTGTTCATCTTTTTTTCTTAGGGTGTCCCTTTGTTCATTGGAGAAATGTTGGGGGGTATGGAGTTCTCCGACTCCCGAGCCATCTGAAGGCAAGCCTGTACAGTGAAGGGTTTTGTTTAAAACGTCTAGTGTTTTATTATGTTTCTATACATGTTGGATGCCGCCCAGCGTGCCTGGGGCAACCCAGTCCGTTGCGTGGGGTATAAAGAATAAAATTATCATTATGGAATGGGGCGACCCGCTGTGTGTGTGTGTGTGTGTGTGTGTTTGTGATTAATGCACTTGGAGGGAAGAGCTGGCTGGAACTCTAAACAGAAGCAGCAGAACGCACTGCAACATTTGGTTGCAGGTCCCATTTGCCACATACCACAGATGAAGTCCCTACTTTGAAGCATTTACCATATAGAAATCCTCCTCCTCCTTTTGGACTGACAAGTGTAAAAGCATGAGACAAAAGGAGCTGGAAGGAAAGAGGAAACTTTGCACAATCTGGAAGAGAGTGAAAGAAGAAAAGAGTGGTAAAGGAACTAAACAAAACACACACACACACACACACACACACACACACACAATAGGTGGGGGGGGGGAGAAGAAAAAAATCCAAATCAAGAGGGAAAAGAGAGAGAGAAATTGGGTGGCCTGAGCGCAGGCCAATGGCCTGAGCGCAGGCCAATGGCCTGCTGGTTTTATACCTGCTGCTGGGATTGACAAAGCTGCCTCTGATTGGTTGCAAAGGCTGCTGGGATTGACAAGGCTGCCTCTGGTTGGTTAACCAGGCATTCTTTGATTGACAAGGCATCTGTCCCTCCCCTTCACCTCATTGCTCACCAATTAACCCATTAACTAACGTCTAGCCGAACCAATCAACCCACTTGAAGGATTACTGTTCATCTTTTTTTCTTAGGGTGTCCCTTTGTTCATTGGAGAAATGTTGGGGGGTATGGAGTTCTCCGACTCCCGAGCCATCTGAAGGCAAGCCTGTACAGTGAAGGGTTTTGTTTAAAACGTCTAGTGTTTTATTATGTTTCTATACATGTTGGATGCCGCCCAGCGTGCCTGGGGCAACCCAGTCCGTTGCGTGGGGCATAAAGAATAAAATTATCATTATGGAATGGGGCGACCCGCTGTGTGTGTGTGTGTGTGTGTGTGTGTTTGTGATTAATGCACTTGGAGGGAAGAGCTGGCTGGAACTCTAAACAGAAGCAGCAGAACGCACTGCAACATTTGGTTGCAGGTCCCATTTGCCACATACCACAGATGAAGTCCCTACTTTGAAGCATTTACCATATAGAAATCCTCCTCCTCCTTTTGGACTGACAAGTGTAAAAGCATGAGACAAAAGGAGCTGGAAGGAAAGAGGAAACTTTGCACAATCTGGAAGAGAGTGAAAGAAGAAAAGAGTGGTAAAGGAACTAAACAAAAAAAAAAAACACACACACACACACACACACACAATAGGTGGGGGGGGGGAGAAGAAAAAAATCCAAATCAAGAGGGAAAAGAGAGAGAGAAATTGGGTGGCCTGAGCGCAGGCCAATGGCCTGAGCGCAGGCCAATGGCCTGCTGGTTTTATACCTGCTGCTGGGATTGACAAAGCTGCCTCTGATTGGTTGCAAAGGCTGCTGGGATTGACAAGGCTGCCTCTGGTTGGTTAACCAGGCATTCTTTGATTGACAAGGCATCTGTCCCTCCCCTTCACCTCATTGCTCACCAATTAACCCATTAACTAACGTCTAGCCGAACCAATCAACCCACTTGAAGGATTACTGTTCATCTTTTTTTCTTAGGGTGTCCCTTTGTTCATTGGAGAAATGTTGGGGGGTATGGAGTTCTCCGACTCCCGAGCCATCTGAAGGCAAGCCTGTACAGTGAAGGGTTTTGTTTAAAACGTCTAGTGTTTTATTATGTTTCTATACATGTTGGATGCCGCCCAGCGTGCCTGGGGCAACCCAGTCCGTTGCGTGGGGCATAAAGAATAAAATTATCATTATGGAATGGGGCGACCCGCTGTGTGTGTGTGTGTGTGTGTGTGTGTTTGTGATTAATGCACTTGGAGGGAAGAGCTGGCTGGAACTCTAAACAGAAGCAGCAGAACGCACTGCAACATTTGGTTGCAGGTCCCATTTGCCACATACCACAGATGAAGTCCCTACTTTGAAGCATTTACCATATAGAAATCCTCCTCCTCCTTTTGGACTGACAAGTGTAAAAGCATGAGACAAAAGGAGCTGGAAGGAAAGAGGAAACTTTGCACAATCTGGAAGAGAGTGAAAGAAGAAAAGAGTGGTAAAGGAACTAAACAAAAAAAAAAAACACACACACACACACACACACACAATAGGTGGGGGGGGGGAGAAGAAAAAAATCCAAATCAAGAGGGAAAAGAGAGAGAGAAATTGGGTGGCCTGAGCGCAGGCCAATGGCCTGCTGGTTTTATACCTGCTGCTGGGATTGACAAAGCTGCCTCTGATTGGTTGCAAAGGCTGCTGGGATTGACAAGGCTGCCTCTGGTTGGTTAACCAGGCATTCTTTGATTGACAAGGCATCTGTCCCTCCCCTTCACCTCATTGCTCACCAATTAACCCATTAACTAACGTCTAGCCGAACCAATCAACCCACTTGAAGGATTACTGTTCATCTTTTTTTCTTAGGGTGTCCCTTTGTTCATTGGAGAAATGTTGGGGGGTATGGAGTTCTCCGACTCCCGAGCCATCTGAAGGCAAGCCTGTACAGTGAAGGGTTTTGTTTAAAACGTCTAGTGTTTTATTATGTTTCTATACATGTTGGATGCCGCCCAGCGTGCCTGGGGCAACCCAGTCCGTTGCGTGGGGCATAAAGAATAAAATTATCATTATGGAATGGGGCGACCCGCTGTGTGTGTGTGTGTGTGTGTGTGTTTGTGATTAATGCACTTGGAGGGAAGAGCTGGCTGGAACTCTAAACAGAAGCAGCAGAACGCACTGCAACATTTGGTTGCAGGTCCCATTTGCCACATACCACAGATGAAGTCCCTACTTTGAAGCATTTACCATATAGAAATCCTCCTCCTCCTTTTGGACTGACAAGTGTAAAAGCATGAGACAAAAGGAGCTGGAAGGAAAGAGGAAACTTTGCACAATCTGGAAGAGAGTGAAAGAAGAAAAGAGTGGTAAAGGAACTAAACAAAAAACACACACACACACAAACACACACACAATAGGTGGGGGGGGGGAGAAGAAAAAAATCCAAATCAAGAGGGAAAAGAGAGAGAGAAATTGGGTGGCCTGAGCGCAGGCCAATGGCCTGAGCGCAGGCCAATGGCCTGAGCGCAGGCCAATGGCCTGAGCGCAGGCCAATGGCCTGAGCGCAGGCCAATGGCCTGAGCGCAGGCCAATGGCCTGAGCGCAGGCCAATGGCCTGAGCGCAGGCCAATGGCCTGAGCGCAGGCCAATGGCCTGAGCGCAGGCCAATGGCCTGAGCGCAGGCCAATGGCCTGAGCGCAGGCCAATGGCCTGAGCGCAGGCCAGGCCTGCTGGTTTTATACCTGCTGCTGGGATTGACAAAGCTGCCTCTGATTGGTTGCAAAGGCTGCTGGGATTGACAAGGCTGCCTCTGGTTGGTTAACCAGGCATTCTTTGATTGACAAGGCATCTGTCCCTCCCCTTCACCTCATTGCTCACCAATTAACCCATTAACTAACGTCTAGCCGAACCAATCAACCCACTTGAAGGATTACTGTTCATCTTTTTTTCTTAGGGTGTCCCTTTGTTCATTGGAGAAATGTTGGGGGGTATGGAGTTCTCCGACTCCCGAGCCATCTGAAGGCAAGCCTGTACAGTGAAGGGTTTTGTTTAAAACGTCTAGTGTTTTATTATGTTTCTATACATGTTGGATGCCGCCCAGCGTGCCTGGGGCAACCCAGTCCGTTGCGTGGGGCATAAAGAATAAAATTATCATTATGGAATGGGGCGACCCGCTGTGTGTGTGTGTGTGTGTGTGTGTTTGTGATTAATGCACTTGGAGGGAAGAGCTGGCTGGAACTCTAAACAGAAGCAGCAGAACGCACTGCAACATTTGGTTGCAGGTCCCATTTGCCACATACCACAGATGAAGTCCCTACTTTGAAGCATTTACCATATAGAAATCCTCCTCCTCCTTTTGGACTGACAAGTGTAAAAGCATGAGACAAAAGGAGCTGGAAGGAAAGAGGAAACTTTGCACAATCTGGAAGAGAGTGAAAGAAGAAAAGAGTGGTAAAGGAACTAAACAAAACACACACACACACACACACACACACAATAGGTGGGGGGGGGAGAAGAAAAAAATCCAAATCAAGAGGGAAAAGAGAGAGAGAAATTGGGTGGCCTGAGCGCAGGCCAATGGCCTGCTGGTTTTATACCTGCTGCTGGGATTGACAAAGCTGCCTCTGATTGGTTGCAAAGGCTGCTGGGATTGACAAGGCTGCCTCTGGTTGGTTAACCAGGCATTCTTTGATTGACAAGGCATCTGTCCCTCCCCTTCACCTCATTGCTCACCAATTAACCCATTAACTAACGTCTAGCCGAACCAATCAACCCACTTGAAGGATTACTGTTCATCTTTTTTTCTTAGGGTGTCCCTTTGTTCATTGGAGA
>NC_138751.1:40576321-40583821 GCF_965113315.1 Podarcis vaucheri | reverse complement strand
CTCCTCCTCCTTTTGGACTGACAAGTGTAAAAGCATGAGACAAAAGGAGCTGGAAGGAAAGAGGAAACTTTGCACAATCTGGAAGAGAGTGAAAGAAGAAAAGAGTGGTAAAGGAACTAAACAAAACACACACACACACACACACACACAATAGGTGGGGGGGGGAGAAGAAAAAAATCCAAATCAAGAGGGAAAAGAGAGAGAGAAATTGGGTGGCCTGAGCGCAGGCCAATGGCCTGCTGGTTTTATACCTGCTGCTGGGATTGACAAAGCTGCCTCTGATTGGTTGCAAAGGCTGCTGGGATTGACAAGGCTGCCTCTGGTTGGTTAACCAGGCATTCTTTGATTGACAAGGCATCTGTCCCTCCCCTTCACCTCATTGCTCACCAATTAACCCATTAACTAACGTCTAGCCGAACCAATCAACCCACTTGAAGGATTACTGTTCATCTTTTTTTCTTAGGGTGTCCCTTTGTTCATTGGAGAAATGTTGGGGGGTATGGAGTTCTCCGAATCCCGAGCCATCTGAAGGCAAGCCTGTACAGTGAAGGGTTTTGTTTAAAACGTCTAGTGTTTTATTATGTTTCTATACATGTTGGATGCCGCCCAGCGTGCCTGGGGCAACCCAGTCCGTTGCGTGGGGCATAAAGAATAAAATTATCATTATGGAATGGGGCGACCCGCTGTGTGTGTGTGTGTGTGTGTGTGTTTGTGATTAATGCACTTGGAGGGAAGAGCTGGCTGGAACTCTAAACAGAAGCAGCAGAACGCACTGCAACATTTGGTTGCAGGTCCCATTTGCCACATACCACAGATGAAGTCCCTACTTTGAAGCATTTACCATATAGAAATCCTCCTCCTCCTTTTGGACTGACAAGTGTAAAAGCATGAGACAAAAGGAGCTGGAAGGAAAGAGGAAACTTTGCACAATCTGGAAGAGAGTGAAAGAAGAAAAGAGTGGTAAAGGAACTAAACAAAAAACACACACACACACACACACACACACAATAGGTGGGGGGGGGAGAAGAAAAAAATCCAAATCAAGAGGGAAAAGAGAGAGAGAAATTGGGTGGCCTGAGCGCAGGCCAATGGCCTGAGCGCAGGCCAATGGCCTGAGCGCAGGCCAATGGCCTGAGCGCAGGCCAATGGCCTGAGCGCAGGCCAATGGCCTGAGCGCAGGCCAATGGCCTGAGCGCAGGCCAATGGCCTGAGCGCAGGCCAATGGCCTGAGCGCAGGCCAATGGCCTGAGCGCAGGCCAATGGCCTGAGCGCAGGCCAATGGCCTGAGCGCAGGCCAATGGCCTGAGCGCAGGCCAATGGCCTGAGCGCAGGCCAATGGCCTGAGCGCAGGCCAATGGCCTGAGCGCAGGCCAATGGCCTGAGCGCAGGCCAGGCCTGCTGGTTTTATACCTGCTGCTGGGATTGACAAAGCTGCCTCTGATTGGTTGCAAAGGCTGCTGGGATTGACAAGGCTGCCTCTGGTTGGTTAACCAGGCATTCTTTGATTGACAAGGCATCTGTCCCTCCCCTTCACCTCATTGCTCACCAATTAACCCATTAACTAACGTCTAGCCGAACCAATCAACCCACTTGAAGGATTACTGTTCATCTTTTTTTCTTAGGGTGTCCCTTTGTTCATTGGAGAAATGTTGGGGGGTATGGAGTTCTCCGACTCCCGAGCCATCTGAAGGCAAGCCTGTACAGTGAAGGGTTTTGTTTAAAACGTCTAGTGTTTTATTATGTTTCTATACATGTTGGATGCCGCCCAGCGTGCCTGGGGCAACCCAGTCCGTTGCGTGGGGCATAAAGAATAAAATTATCATTATGGAATGGGGCGACCCGCTGTGTGTGTGTGTGTGTGTGTGTGTTTGTGATTAATGCACTTGGAGGGAAGAGCTGGCTGGAACTCTAAACAGAAGCAGCAGAACGCACTGCAACATTTGGTTGCAGGTCCCATTTGCCACATACCACAGATGAAGTCCCTACTTTGAAGCATTTACCATATAGAAATCCTCCTCCTCCTTTTGGACTGACAAGTGTAAAAGCATGAGACAAAAGGAGCTGGAAGGAAAGAGGAAACTTTGCACAATCTGGAAGAGAGTGAAAGAAGAAAAGAGTGGTAAAGGAACTAAACAAAAAAAAAAACACACACACACACACACACACACACACAATAGGTGGGGGGGGGGAGAAGAAAAAAATCCAAATCAAGAGGGAAAAGAGAGAGAGAAATTGGGTGGCCTGAGCGCAGGCCAATGGCCTGCTGGTTTTATACCTGCTGCTGGGATTGACAAAGCTGCCTCTGATTGGTTGCAAAGGCTGCTGGGATTGACAAGGCTGCCTCTGGTTGGTTAACCAGGCATTCTTTGATTGACAAGGCATCTGTCCCTCCCCTTCACCTCATTGCTCACCAATTAACCCATTAACTAACGTCTAGCCGAACCAATCAACCCACTTGAAGCATTACTGTTCATCTTTTTTTCTTAGGGTGTCCCTTTGTTCATTGGAGAAATGTTGGGGGGTATGGAGTTCTCCGACTCCCGAGCCATCTGAAGGCAAGCCTGTACAGTGAAGGGTTTTGTTTAAAACGTCTAGTGTTTTATTATGTTTCTATACATGTTGGATGCCGCCCAGCGTGCCTGGGGCAACCCAGTCCGTTGCGTGGGGCATAAAGAATAAAATTATCATTATGGAATGGGGCGACCCGCTGTGTGTGTGTGTGTGTGTGTGTGTTTGTGATTAATGCACTTGGAGGGAAGAGCTGGCTGGAACTCTAAACAGAAGCAGCAGAACGCACTGCAACATTTGGTTGCAGGTCCCATTTGCCACATACCACAGATGAAGTCCCTACTTTGAAGCATTTACCATATAGAAATCCTCCTCCTCCTTTTGGACTGACAAGTGTAAAAGCATGAGACAAAAGGAGCTGGAAGGAAAGAGGAAACTTTGCACAATCTGGAAGAGAGTGAAAGAAGAAAAGAGTGGTAAAGGAACTAAACAAAACACACACACACACACACACACACAATAGGTGGGGGGGGGAGAAGAAAAAAATCCAAATCAAGAGGGAAAAGAGAGAGAGAAATTGGGTGGCCTGAGCGCAGGCCAATGGCCTGCTGGTTTTATACCTGCTGCTGGGATTGACAAAGCTGCCTCTGATTGGTTGCAAAGGCTGCTGGGATTGACAAGGCTGCCTCTGGTTGGTTAACCAGGCATTCTTTGATTGACAAGGCATCTGTCCCTCCCCTTCACCTCATTGCTCACCAATTAACCCATTAACTAACGTCTAGCCGAACCAATCAACCCACTTGAAGGATTACTGTTCATCTTTTTTTCTTAGGGTGTCCCTTTGTTCATTGGAGAAATGTTGGGGGGTATGGAGTTCTCCGACTCCCGAGCCATCTGAAGGCAAGCCTGTACAGTGAAGGGTTTTGTTTAAAACGTCTAGTGTTTTATTATGTTTCTATACATGTTGGATGCCGCCCAGCGTGCCTGGGGCAACCCAGTCCGTTGCGTGGGGCATAAAGAATAAAATTATCATTATGGAATGGGGCGACCCGCTGTGTGTGTGTGTGTGTGTGTGTGTTTGTGATTAATGCACTTGGAGGGAAGAGCTGGCTGGAACTCTAAACAGAAGCAGCAGAACGCACTGCAACATTTGGTTGCAGGTCCCATTTGCCACATACCACAGATGAAGTCCCTACTTTGAAGCATTTACCATATAGAAATCCTCCTCCTCCTTTTGGACTGACAAGTGTAAAAGCATGAGACAAAAGGAGCTGGAAGGAAAGAGGAAACTTTGCACAATCTGGAAGAGAGTGAAAGAAGAAAAGAGTGGTAAAGGAACTAAACAAAACACACACACACACACACACACACACACAATAGGTGGGGGGGGGGAGAAGAAAAAAATCCAAATCAAGAGGGAAAAGAGAGAGAGAAATTGGGTGGCCTGAGCGCAGGCCAATGGCCTGCTGGTTTTATACCTGCTGCTGGGATTGACAAAGCTGCCTCTGATTGGTTGCAAAGGCTGCTGGGATTGACAAGGCTGCCTCTGGTTGGTTAACCAGGCATTCTTTGATTGACAAGGCATCTGTCCCTCCCCTTCACCTCATTGCTCACCAATTAACCCATTAACTAACGTCTAGCCGAACCAATCAACCCACTTGAAGGATTACTGTTCATCTTTTTTTCTTAGGGTGTCCCTTTGTTCATTGGAGAAATGTTGGGGGGTATGGAGTTCTCCGACTCCCGAGCCATCTGAAGGCAAGCCTGTACAGTGAAGGGTTTTGTTTAAAACGTCTAGTGTTTTATTATGTTTCTATACATGTTGGATGCCGCCCAGCGTGCCTGGGGCAACCCAGTCCGTTGCGTGGGGCATAAAGAATAAAATTATCATTATGGAATGGGGCGACCCGCTGTGTGTGTGTGTGTGTGTGTGTGTTTGTGATTAATGCACTTGGAGGGAAGAGCTGGCTGGAACTCTAAACAGAAGCAGCAGAACGCACTGCAACATTTGGTTGCAGGTCCCATTTGCCACATACCACAGATGAAGTCCCTACTTTGAAGCATTTACCATATAGAAATCCTCCTCCTCCTTTTGGACTGACAAGTGTAAAAGCATGAGACAAAAGGAGCTGGAAGGAAAGAGGAAACTTTGCACAATCTGGAAGAGAGTGAAAGAAGAAAAGAGTGGTAAAGGAACTAAACAAAAAAAAAAAACACACACACACACACACACACACACAATAGGTGGGGGGGGGGAGAAGAAAAAAATCCAAATCAAGAGGGAAAAGAGAGAGAGAAATTGGGTGGCCTGAGCGCAGGCCAATGGCCTGCTGGTTTTATACCTGCTGCTGGGATTGACAAAGCTGCCTCTGATTGGTTGCAAAGGCTGCTGGGATTGACAAGGCTGCCTCTGGTTGGTTAACCAGGCATTCTTTGATTGACAAGGCATCTGTCCCTCCCCTTCACCTCATTGCTCACCAATTAACCCATTAACTAACGTCTAGCCGAACCAATCAACCCACTTGAAGCATTACTGTTCATCTTTTTTTCTTAGGGTGTCCCTTTGTTCATTGGAGAAATGTTGGGGGGTATGGAGTTCTCCGACTCCCGAGCCATCTGAAGGCAAGCCTGTACAGTGAAGGGTTTTGTTTAAAACGTCTAGTGTTTTATTATGTTTCTATACATGTTGGATGCCGCCCAGCGTGCCTGGGGCAACCCAGTCCGTTGCGTGGGGCATAAAGAATAAAATTATCATTATGGAATGGGGCGACCCGCTGTGTGTGTGTGTGTGTGTGTGTGTTTGTGATTAATGCACTTGGAGGGAAGAGCTGGCTGGAACTCTAAACAGAAGCAGCAGAACGCACTGCAACATTTGGTTGCAGGTCCCATTTGCCACATACCACAGATGAAGTCCCTACTTTGAAGCATTTACCATATAGAAATCCTCCTCCTCCTTTTGGACTGACAAGTGTAAAAGCATGAGACAAAAGGAGCTGGAAGGAAAGAGGAAACTTTGCACAATCTGGAAGAGAGTGAAAGAAGAAAAGAGTGGTAAAGGAACTAAACAAAACACACACACACACACACACACACAATAGGTGGGGGGGGGGGAGAAGAAAAAAATCCAAATCAAGAGGGAAAAGAGAGAGAGAAATTGGGTGGCCTGAGCGCAGGCCAATGGCCTGCTGGTTTTATACCTGCTGCTGGGATTGACAAAGCTGCCTCTGATTGGTTGCAAAGGCTGCTGGGATTGACAAGGCTGCCTCTGGTTGGTTAACCAGGCATTCTTTGATTGACAAGGCATCTGTCCCTCCCCTTCACCTCATTGCTCACCAATTAACCCATTAACTAACGTCTAGCCGAACCAATCAACCCACTTGAAGGATTACTGTTCATCTTTTTTTCTTAGGGTGTCCCTTTGTTCATTGGAGAAATGTTGGGGGGTATGGAGTTCTCCGACTCCCGAGCCATCTGAAGGCAAGCCTGTACAGTGAAGGGTTTTGTTTAAAACGTCTAGTGTTTTATTATGTTTCTATACATGTTGGATGCCGCCCAGCGTGCCTGGGGCAACCCAGTCCGTTGCGTGGGGCATAAAGAATAAAATTATCATTATGGAATGGGGCGACCCGCTGTGTGTGTGTGTGTGTGTGTGTGTTTGTGATTAATGCACTTGGAGGGAAGAGCTGGCTGGAACTCTAAACAGAAGCAGCAGAACGCACTGCAACATTTGGTTGCAGGTCCCATTTGCCACATACCACAGATGAAGTCCCTACTTTGAAGCATTTACCATATAGAAATCCTCCTCCTCCTTTTGGACTGACAAGTGTAAAAGCATGAGACAAAAGGAGCTGGAAGGAAAGAGGAAACTTTGCACAATCTGGAAGAGAGTGAAAGAAGAAAAGAGTGGTAAAGGAACTAAACAAAACACACACACACACACACACACACACACAATAGGTGGGGGGGGGGAGAAGAAAAAAATCCAAATCAAGAGGGAAAAGAGAGAGAGAAATTGGGTGGCCTGAGCGCAGGCCAATGGCCTGCTGGTTTTATACCTGCTGCTGGGATTGACAAAGCTGCCTCTGATTGGTTGCAAAGGCTGCTGGGATTGACAAGGCTGCCTCTGGTTGGTTAACCAGGCATTCTTTGATTGACAAGGCATCTGTCCCTCCCCTTCACCTCATTGCTCACCAATTAACCCATTAACTAACGTCTAGCCGAACCAATCAACCCACTTGAAGGATTACTGTTCATCTTTTTTTCTTAGGGTGTCCCTTTGTTCATTGGAGAAATGTTGGGGGGTATGGAGTTCTCCGACTCCCGAGCCATCTGAAGGCAAGCCTGTACAGTGAAGGGTTTTGTTTAAAACGTCTAGTGTTTTATTATGTTTCTATACATGTTGGATGCCGCCCAGCGTGCCTGGGGCAACCCAGTCCGTTGCGTGGGGTATAAAGAATAAAATTATCATTATGGAATGGGGCGACCCGCTGTGTGTGTGTGTGTGTGTGTGTGTGTGTTTGTGATTAATGCACTTGGAGGGAAGAGCTGGCTGGAACTCTAAACAGAAGCAGCAGAACGCACTGCAACATTTGGTTGCAGGTCCCATTTGCCACATACCACAGATGAAGTCCCTACTTTGAAGCATTTACCATATAGAAATCCTCCTCCTCCTTTTGGACTGACAAGTGTAAAAGCATGAGACAAAAGGAGCTGGAAGGAAAGAGGAAACTTTGCACAATCTGGAAGAGAGTGAAAGAAGAAAAGAGTGGTAAAGGAACTAAACAAAACACACACACACACACACACACACAATAGGTGGGGGGGGAGAAGAAAAAAATCCAAATCAAGAGGGAAAAGAGAGAGAGAAATTGGGTGGCCTGAGCGCAGGCCAATGGCCTGCTGGTTTTATACCTGCTGCTGGGATTGACAAAGCTGCCTCTGATTGGTTGCAAAGGCTGCTGGGATTGACAAGGCTGCCTCTGGTTGGTTAAC